>NW_010522309.1:0-2597 GCF_000687285.1 Phaethon lepturus
TGGGTGTCCAGGTGAGACTTGTGGGTGTCCAGGTTAGCTGCAAACTATCTGTTATATGTATGATTATGTATGCAAAGTCTTTTTCTAAGTTATATAAGAGATGAGATTTCTAGCATTTCTCAAAAGCAGAAAGAATTATGCATATTCCTGTGCATGTTTCAGTCCTTTATATCTTCTTCACATTTCTTTAAACAGTCATTATCCTTCCCAGCTTTGTATAACTGAGCAGACCAACAGCCCTGTTTTGTACATCTTCTAGAAACTGAAAGTACAGTTTAACCACTCAGACATGAAATACTGGAGATATTTTGTCCTCATCCATGAAAGAACATTTTATTCAAAGAAAATAATGACTTTTTTTATCTACCAAACCCCAACACCTTTGTAAATTTCTGTATTTTCTGAACTTATCTTTAAAAAGATTCTTTACCTCATCACTTTTGATACATGACAGAAGAGATAAGTGCTGTTAGATATGTTTGACTATAGTCCTGTCTATAGGACCCGAGTTCAGGATCTGTCAGAAAGGGTCTGACCTGTAGGTCAGTGGACGGAGTATTAATTGAGAAAAAAACCCCAAGCATCAAAACTGAAACTGCTAGCAGCTAATCATACCTATATTTCACCTCTTCTCAATCCCCAGAATCATTGTACTTCAATATCCTCCTCTTAATATGGGCACCTGTTTCTTCAGAAAATGGCACATCAATCGCATGTTGAGCTAGCTAAGCAGAAAAGCTTAAGGGCAGCTAGCTTTCAAGAGGTCTGTGATATTTACTGCTCTGTTTATTACAGGGATCAGGTATGCGAGTTGTACTCCTCGTAAGTCCAAATGCCATCACAGATGAAAAATGGAAAAATCAATCTTTGCTTTAATCAATGTGCAACAAATACAAATCCCAAGGTCTGATCACAATTTGATTGGGCTATTAGATCCCCAGAGTATTTCAATGGGAAATGAAAAACCTAAATACTTATTTGGCTCTTGTGCTTATAGCCATCTTCTTATCAGTTTTAGGGCACCCTTTGCCATCTGGGCTTTACTCTGCAGGTTTATCACCAAGAATTATCACTAGCCATATCTGGGTTTGTTCCTGAGTGTAGAGTTAAGAACATGATGAGCAGAAGTAAAAAAAAAAAAAAGGATAAAAAAGGCAGGAAAAAAACAACAAAAAGATAAAAAAGGCAGGAAAAAAACAACACAAAACACACAAATAAATTGCAGTTGTTGGAGCTCAATAAACACAAAATCAGTTCTGAAATAAAAATACAGCTGTGGAAGCAAACAAGGATTATGTTTCAGCTGTGTTGGAGCTGACACAATTACAGACGAGGCTTATCCTGTGAAAGTGGTTAAGACTAAGTCTGAAAACAAAGAAGATGAGGAAAAAGAGAAGAAAATTCCTAGTCAACATGGGATTATATACTATCAGAGTAATAGATCTGAATCTTAGATCTGAAGAAATGTCTCTAAGACATTAGGCTGGAAGAAGTGGAATTCCTGGTTAATTTCTGTGTTTCCATCTGACAAGGATTTAGCTCAAGAAAGATTTTTCTAACTCAGAAGTGGCTAAAAATTTTAACCAGAGTTTCTGTGATGGATGTCAGCTACTGCTGCATAATGCAAATAAAAGCCCCATGCAGTCATCATTTAGAACTGATGTAAAATCTACCTTTACTGTCCTCCATCTCTAGAGTTTGAGAACTCGCTCAAAATGTGGGGAAAGCATTCCTTGAAAAGTTCTGGTTTTCCCTGGAAACCCAGTTGAAAACCTAATGCTGCAGAAGTTATAACAGAAACTTTCCTTTCTTATCATTCTCTATCCTTGACTCCTAATCGAGAGTGGCTTGAGGACCTGTAGCTGCTGGAGCACATCCCTCCTCCTGAGGGCAATAACTGAGAACCTTAAAACTGCTGGGAGCCCCCGGCCCCTTTGCACTGCCTGACAGCAAGCTAACCCTGTGTCTCCACAGCCGGGTGCTGACAGCTCAGGACAGCTGGACCAGAAAGCCTCTGGTGTTGGTGCTGAAGGACTCACCCATCTGTACCATTGTATGTAGGCGTGACAGATCCAAATGTAGCATTAAGAAAACATTTTTTTAACAAAGCCTGAAGACTGCATTGACTCAGACATCCTTAATTAGAGCAGCTGCCAGTAAAATAAGTGCTTTGACTAGAAAAATAAAAAAGATCTGCTATGCCTTTTGCTCTGCTCAACCCGCTTGAGTGTGGCCAAAACATAAGACAAAGATATTAATTGAATTCATGTTTTACAGATTCAGATCTATTCAGCTGTTGAGTACTCTCAACCCTAAATAATAACTCTATTAATTATTACCCAGAATCCTCTGCTTAGAGCCACAGCTGGTTTTCTGTGTCACAGACATTTTTCACCAATTACAAAGCTACCTGAATTAACAAAAGTCTAAGCACATATGACTACAATAACTGGAAAGAGTTTCGGCTCATAAGCTGTGTGATTCCCCACATTGCTGATTTAAAACATCTGAGCTACTTTACCAATCAGTTTTTGTCTCTTAATAAAGTCACTCAAATAATGAAAAGAGCTGCAAAGAGTGCCTGAGCCTGTCGCTTG
>NW_010522310.1:0-10051 GCF_000687285.1 Phaethon lepturus
GCCTCGCGCCTATTGTCTGGCGCTTTCGCGGGCGCTCCCGCGGGGTTTCTCTGCTGTGAGCAGTTTTTCGGCCAGCACCAGTTTCCAGGGAGCCGCAGCGCTTGCGGGCACGGCAGGAGGCTCGCCAGGAGTAAGGTTTCCATTGCAGCGTTACCTGAGAGCCACAGGTAAAACTGCAGCGGTGGAGCAGAGCGCTTGTCGTGCTCCCTTCTCTTTCTGTTGTCCAGCTCTGAACTCCTCCGAGATAAAACTTTCCTCCGTGACTGTCAGGCTCATGTAGTTTTTCTAGAGCGCAGCTCTTTTATCTCGGGGAGCATTGATTTCTCTTTGATCAGCCACCTCATCCGGTGTCTCGCTTCAGAAGTGTTTGCATTAAAACTGTTTTTTCAAGGCAATTCTCTCAGAAATAAGGTCTCCGTATTTCTCTCGTCTCATATGGCGTCTTTCTAGTGATCTGATTTTTGTTTCTTCTAGAGCGCAGTAGTTAAAATACTTCTAAAGGCCTCTGAGTAAGCAGTCTGTTTTCCCAGAGCCTGAAGTACAGGAAGCCCGAATTAGTGCCTCCTCACTTCTTGCCTCGGAACACTAGTCTGGTGAGAGTTAGGCATAGTCACATGTCTGGTTTTTTTACACGCTGAAAAGGTGGCGTCTCAGTGTTGTTTTCATCTTAAAAAGAAAAGATCGTGTATCTTACTAATTTTTACAGTCCAGGGTGCAGTTCAGGTTGCTCTGCTTCTTTCAACAAGTTGCTCACCATCTTGAATGACATTCTAAAAAAAATCTTCAGCATGTGAGGACATACATTCTAGTTGCAAAAATCAGTTTGTCATCAGCTGTCTTCACCGTAGTTCCTAGGAAAGCTGATTTACTCTGTATGTTAAAATAGCTGTTATTTTACTGCAGAAATTTTAGTATAACATGTGAGTCTTAATTTTCCATTATCTTTTGAAGATCTTGGTGCATGTTCTGTTTACCCTGTGAAAGCTGTCTCCTGTTGAAACTTCGAAAGCTGCTTCTGAAAATGGTTCTACATTTTTGCATAGCTGGCAGTGAGTGGTCTCTCTGGCTACAAGCTGCTTCTGTCTGCTTCTCCCACCTAAAATGATATGTAGCTGTGCTTTTCAAATGATCCCGTTTGAATAAGTTGCTTTGTTAAAGTAAGTGAGGAGTTTATATGGGAAATGCTGCTTTGGAAAATGACCTAGAGGTTTTATTGGTGCTGCTTAATTTTTCCTCTTGCTGTGTAAGAATTACCCTAGTCCATGTAAAAAGTAATTTTTATGAAAGGCTTTACTGCCTATTCTTTCGGAAATGAAAAAAGTTTTAATCCCTTACTTAAGGTTGACATAGGACAAGAGAATAAAGCTTAAGATATGGTAATTTGAGGGGCCTGTGTGTGTGAACTGAAAGTATATTGCACATTTCTTGAATAAAAATTACTAAATACTGTTGGTGCTTGTTTTGTGTGGTATTTGTTATCAAATGAGTTACAGCAATATTCCAGGAATTGATAATTGTTGGCAAATAAAACAGCTCTTCCTGTTGGATAATTTTAAATACTATCCCCTGTTAAGGCTACTTCATGTAAAACATTTCCTGTGTGTGAGGCCCACAGGAGGAACAGGAAGTAAGAGAAATGGCTCTGGGGTAAGTTTGAGAGTTTTGGAAGCTTGGGAGATTCCCTGTTCTTACATGCTTTGCTGGAAATAATTTTTTGGTAAGGTTATGAAAATCACTGGGTTAATGTATGTATTTTGACTGAAGAAATGTGTAGTTGTATCTAGTAATTCTAATAGAGTGATTATGATTCTTTAAACTGATATGTGCAGATGGGTTTAATTAGTTCATTGCTGCTGGCCCCCAAAGTGCAGCAAAACCCATCTGTCTTCGTTGGTGACCAGACACCAGGGAATCGCAAAGCCTGGCATTCTCGTATAGAGCGTTTTTTAAGTAGTTCACTTGGAAAAAAGAAACTATCGTGTGGCTTCCTGGCAGCAGCCATTGGATCCGACTGCAACTCCAGCTGTAAAGTGCTGGGTTATGATGACATGGCAGGTTGGTTTTGAAGAGGAAGTATGAGGAGCTGAGTTGGCTTATACTTCTGTTATGGCTTATTTGTGGACCTGGTGAAACATGAATGACTTAAGATCGAACAGTATTTAATTCCATGAAAAGTTATGAATTGTTGCAGGAGGGTAGGGAAGGAATAACTAGTAAATGAAAGTTCTCTAGCATTAAATCACTTTGTGCAATTGTTCTTGAGTACTTCAGATTTCATATTGCTGTTTTAAGAATGAATGCCCTGCCTTCTGCTTCTCTGCCATGTTTCCTTAAAGTTGCTGCAGCTCTGAGAGCCAGCCACTTTTGGATCCTTTACTCTGAAATTATGGCCAGCTATTTGAAAGATAGACGTTGAAACAGGCAGTCTTGCATATATGCCAATCTAAAATTATAATTGCTGCTCTGTGTTACGTTGCTGCTTTACAGTGGTTTGGAGTTCATTTAAAAAAAAGTAATCTTCAGTGCATGAGTATAACTGAAATCCTTAGATTGTCTTGACCACCCCCACAAGAGAGTAACATGTAGGTACTGTAATACTCGGGAAGATTACCCCGGTACCATAAGCCAAGCTGTAGACGAGTCATCTGATTCCATTAATGAACGAGGTTGCTATCAGTAGATGTATGTTGTGATACGTGATGTTGATGGCTGACAAGAACTAGCACTAGTTGCTCGAGGTACGGCTAATGCTATTTTTCGTGCTAGTTAATCAGGAAGTCTCATTTTAGGATGTTTAAGCATATATGGTAGAGTTTTAATAACTTTTTTCTTCCAGATCTGTGTTAGGGAAGAACTGTTTGCTTTCCGAAGTGGAAGAGCATTGATAGAGGAATCTTGTGTATAGGCATACCCCAATCTGGGAGCTGCCTGGACCTCTTCACCTCTCTTTCTCATTGTGCTCTCAGTCTGGCAGTGGTCTGGCTCCAGTGGTGTTAGCGTGGCTGGAGGACTGCTGTAAGCCTGGCACAGACTCTTAGCTTGGCTGAGAGAACAGCCCGAACTCTGCGTGGTGTGTGCTGTCTGCCTGTGGTACCACTGGAGCTCTAGTATTAAGAGCTCTATAGTATTAGTCTTCACTATTGACTTGATAATTTCACTAGAGAGCCTCTTTACAGCCTAGCAGGAGTTACTCCACTGAATATAAGGCTGTTAAGAATTGCAGGAGTGAATACTGGTGATGGAGTTGACTCTTGACACTTTTGCTCTTGGTTTAGTCAGAGGTGGTGGTCTGATCGCATCGCTTTCCTGTGAAGAATGCTAGGCTGTGTTAACTGTGGGTTTTTGGTCTTAGATCCCCAATGGTACCCTTGCAAAAAGACGGTGAGCGCCACGATAGGAAGTAGAAGAGCTGCAGTTTTCTAGCACTGCTGGGTCTTGGGTCTCCACCATCACCATCTAATAATTTTTCTTTGTATAAACTGTCCTTGGCTCACTTGCAAAGACAACTGTGCACTTTGACTTGCTTTTTTTCTTACTACTGTAAACTATGCTGGATATTTGTGGCAAACCTATCTAACTTTTTTAATCCTTTTCTTTCTTTTTTCTACAGCATTGTCCAAGATATAACAGTTGGTACAAAGGTAGGCACTTCTCACTTTTTCTCTCTTTTTACACTGCTCAGCATCTGACCTCATCAAATGTAGATCTTCACCTTTAAAGGGTTATTTCTGGTACCCTGTAAATTGGTTTTAACCAGAAGGTAATTTAGTTTCATGTGCATTTAAAACTTTTATTGTGGCACAGCATTTAGCTCTTGGCAGTTGGGCATTGATTATCAACTGTCAGAAAAGAACTTTATTGCACTTAGAAACAGCCCTTTCCCCTACCAAAATGTCAAGCCATGCTTGTTACTTGTGTGCTAGACAATGCTTCTCAATGGAGAAATTGGTCCTTTTTCTTTTGAAAACTTTATTTCCTTTGTTTATGTGAATTCCTGTTCAGTTATATGTCAAAAATCCTTCTGCCACACAAAAATGAGTGTTTAGCTGTTGATTTTTATCTCTTGCGAGTACAGTAAATATGACCTTTACCCTTCTAGTCTCAGGTTTTGAAAGTGCAGACTTAGCCCTGAAACTCAAAGTGCTGACAGAAGCCTCCTTATCTGCTGTGCGTGGTAATAGGCTGTTGTGTTCACAGGATAAAAGCTCATTCCTGTGAAATGTTAAACTGGAATGTGCGGGATAGACTGGCACTCCTTCATGTATTGAAGGTTTTTCATTTTACTTCATCAACATTATAGCTAATGCTCTGGGATCAGGATTACAGTAAGTTCAGCCCTGTGAGTTCTTTTTATTAGATAGTATATGTGTGAAGACCCTCAGAGTAGTAATCTGACAGCTTTTATTAATGGCCTGAACTGTGTGTTGTTAGTGTCTTCATTATTAACTAAGAAATAGTTGCATGTGGCAACTTCAACAGGCTGTAGGGGAAAGGTTTTTCTAACTTCTCCTTGTATGAGAATCTGAGATTTGAATTAATTGTAGTGCCATGATAGTGTCTGGTTCTGAGAATGCTGTCTGCTGCAAGGAGTTCAGTTTGCCATCAGAGGAGGAAAGGCTTGAGCCTTTCCTGGACAATAAGGTTGGTTAATAGTTCATAGCCATTATAAAAGGTGGACCAAGTCATCCCTTGACTGCTGTAGGGCAATTTGATACAACATCTTCTAGTAAACTGATTAATCTAGGTAAAAGTCCCCTCAGTTGGTTTTAACAAAGTATAATTTGCAGCTTTAGGTTTCTGCAGCTTTAAGAAGTGTTTTTACATAACTAAACTTGACCAGGAAGCTTCTGAAACTGTAATTGTAGTCCTCAGTGAATCTTGAAAAGCTTCAGGATGTGGTATTGTGTGCCTCATCACTCCCATCTCTGGGGTGATTTCAGTCCCTAGTGCAGTACAGTCCGATGTCTAAAATGAGGACAGGGTGAAATCCATCCAAGTGCTTTCACTCCTAGCACAGGATGGAACTGTAACCACGACTATGCCAGTTGTACAGTGGGGTGGGGAGTGGTGAGCCAAAAACGTGCATCAAGAATGAGGTTTCTTGTCAAGTCAGATGAGGCAGGTTTTGAGAAAATTGAATCAAAATTTAAAGAGTGGCAGAAGCAAAAAGGAAAGTCCAATCATCTTGATAAAGGTAAGTTGAAAAATTATTTTTGACCTAGCGGCATTACCTTATGTTTAAGGCATTGAATATGCCAGTGTAGATCATGTAATAGAAGTACATTCTTTAATGCTGTGGTGTAACATGTTATACATGTCATGGATTTGCCTAGGTAAGTTGGAATCCTGTTTGTGCACAGCTAGGAACAAAGTGAAGGCTTCTCTTAGCCTGCATGCTCTACGTGGCTGTGTGCAGGTCAGCCATGTCCAGAGAGGTTCCCCATACTCTGCTGCTTCTGTACTAAGGATCCTCAGACTGCAGGCCTCTTGCATGGGGAGAGGTACAGGCATCTCTGTTTCAAAAAGCTGTGTAATCAAATCATGTATCAGTTGCTTCTTAAAAGTACTTAACTCTGCAGTAAGTCTAAAACCTCATTGGCTGCAGCTTTTCTGAAATTTTGCTGTTGCTTTTGTGTGTTGCTTCCACTTCAATCCACTCTCCTTTGGTTTGCCAGTAAGTAGCTTGAAGGGACTGCAAAAGGTTTCTGTAACATCAGAGAAGCATTTCGGTGTGATCTTTGCTGAAATAACTACAATGGTAGAACTCTGTTCATCCATCAGCATTTGTTTCATCACTCCCCCCCCTTCAGAAGTAGATGTTCTTTATAATTGCTTGTTAACTTTAATGCTGTGCAATTGTAGTTTTGTGATCTACTGACTTCATAAAACATATTCATAGACAGGAGATTCAGGTGGAGATAGAACTACTTCGTTAGTGTCTGTTCTGAAAGCTGTCCTCACAAGAGAGCTTGCTGGCAGAGCTTCTAAATTTGACATGAAAATTTGAGCTGGGAAACTGTTTTTAATCTGAGGTGTAAACTTACTTATTCTTACCATGTATGTACAAAGAAAGTAGGAATGGTACTCCATCCAGTTTGTTAAGGTATTAGAAGATTACAGTCCCCAAAAGGTATCAGCTCTTGTCATACAATTTTGATGGTATGTTATTGAGACACCAGTAGACCTTTTCAGTGTTCTGTTACTGACTGGAGTGTCCCAAAGTTGGAGAATCCTCAAGACAAGTAGGAAAAGTGCCTGTAACTTAAAACACTGCTGAGGAAATTGTCAAAGACAACTTACAGTGGCCTCCTAATTGTGTTCCTGGTTGCTAAGTCTAACTTTGAAATTGAGGACTTAGTGAAAGGACGTATCAGTTTGCTCTACTTTATTGGTTTAAAAGGCAGGGTGCTGGCACCTTTTTTTAGGATTTTCTCATGTCCTTAATTTACATATTGAGGGTACTCACACCCACTTTATTAATTGTTCTGAGGTCTTTGTTATATTTAGGTTCTATAACTTAAGAAGTCCCCAGATGTTCTCATGGCCTGCTACCTGAGCACTGTACTGCCTGATGGTCTTGTTTTTAATCAGGATGGTAATTGTAGTAGCCATTCCTGGCCTTTGTATTTAGCCTAGTCCCCAGGCTCTTCTGTTTAAAGTGTGTGAATTTGTTTAGGAAGCTCATTACAATTCTGGTATGGGGCTCTTGATGCACAGCCTTCTGGAATGTTCTGCAGATTAGAAACACATGATTTAAGACTTATTTCTTCCCATAATTTCATTGCTGTTTGAAAAGGAAGTATGGCCTTAAGATGGAGGCGCTGTACTTGAACTCTAAGGTACTGGGTCGGACCCCTGCAGTTGCCTCTAAGTAATGTGATAAAGATGACTCTCTGTATCACCTTTCCCGTTCTTTAACGTGCCTAGATATCACTATCTTTTTAGGATGTAATGGTCTCTGAGCAAGACTCACATAGTAGGAGGAGTATGAACTATGATACATTGTCATTCTTCAGGTAAACTTGTGTTTCAGTGATTGAAAAAGTCTCAGTTTAGGTGCCGAATAATCTTGTAGTTTCTTGGTTAAGTTGGGCTCTTCTTGAAAGGTGATGCTTCCAGGCAGTATACTCCTGTGGCATTTGAGAAGTTAATTTTTAAAATGGGGTTTGCTAGAGTGTGATAGAGGCTGACTTGCATAGAAGTGATTTGTGATCAAGCCAGGATCTTTGCCATGGGAACAGTAATTATGGCTTCAGGCAGCAGGCCAAGAATGCTGTGAGGAAATTCCAGTCCCCTCCTATGGCTTTAGTTAGAGACTGCAACAAGCTGGCTCTTGTGGCCTCTGTAACAGGCATGATCATGCATGCAAGCCACATGTCAGTAGTGAGGTACATGGATGTCTTTTGGCAGCCATCATGTCAGCTGGATTTGGTAAGTAGCTTGATCTAATCTGTGTTAGTGTTGCACACAGGTTTTATGCACCTGTGTCTTCAATTTATAGATAACTGTCCTTTGCAGGGCAGTTGGTAAGCCCTCTGGATTATGAAACCTGTTCAAATCTGTATGAAGTTTAACAGGAATTTAAGCTATTGGTTGAAGCACAGCTGCTAAGCAAGATTGCTACCACAGGCTTATCAGCTATTGGATCTGTTTAAAGTAGTTTATCACATCAAACCAGTATTTTATGTGGAAGCTAGTTCAAATTACTTGCACTTGGAAGGGAAACTAAACTGTGACTTCTGTTGTAAATGAAAATGAAATTGGGTGAGACTTTCTAGAAAATGATCAGTTAAAACGGTGGTAGAAAATACTCTGTTTTAACCTCAGGCCTACTTTGCCCTCAATGTGTGATGACTATTTGACACATTAATTTATTCAACTTTATCCCTACACTTGTGGCATTGAAAAATAGATTCTGTTCTCTGAGTCACTGACATCTGTTTCAAGTATAGCCAAACTAGAAAATGTAGATGTGCTGGTGCCATGTTTGTTGTCATTTCACACTAGCAAGAAGAGTAAACATTATTTAATTTGAAATTCTACGTGGTTCTGCTATAGCTGTCTTTCAAGCTTTATATGAAAACTTGTTGAATACTGTGCTTAGTTCAGCAAGTGTGTTTTGGTAATCCCAATGTAATGATTGCTCTGTGTTTGCCAAAGCAGATTGTAATTATTACACAACTGCAATTTAGATGAGACTGAATTAGTGTGGAGTTCCTTCTAAACCTGCTTGTTCAATTTGCCGTTTTACAGATTTAGTCACAAAATGTTCTTTCACATTCCATTTTCCCGAAGTGACTCATCCAGCAGTAGTTCTTTCTGATCTTTCTGATAGTATTTGTATTAAGCTTTACCAAGGACCTGTCTGCTCCACTGTAATGATTTAAAAAGCTCAGGGTTGACTACTAGTTAAGTTTCAACTTGGGAACAGTATATCATAAAGCTTGGGTGTGTGCTACCCTACAAAGCCAGAATGACTGCATTGCTGTAGTACTTGGAGTTTAGGAATTTTGGGCTATTTAAAATGGCCACACCTTTTATTTGCTCAAAGGGCAGGTTTGTTTCACAGGGTGTCTCCATAGTAGCAAAGACTGAGAAAGAAAGTCAGGGAGGGGCTGATTAGATGAGTGGGCTGAGGATCCGGCTTCACTCTGAAGCCAGTGTGTGCTTGAGCTTGTAATGCATCTTATTGCAAAATCTCACACTGGGTTGTGTGAGCAATTGTTTCAATGTAATGTTTAAGTTTTTAGTTTCTTTTAGGAACTCAAAAATCTATCTGTATACTATAGAAATGGTACCAGCTCTTGTGGCAGTATGTACGGTAGGAAAATAATTTTCCAATGCACTAAAGTCTTTGCAATGCTCTGACCAACTAACCTAGTTTCAAAGATGCTGAAAGTGTGTGTGTACCCAGTATGCTATTGTGGATCTTAGTGGGAAGTTTACTGAGCTGACTCTTTTGTAAAGGTATTGGACTAAATCTTGTCCAGACAGGGGTGAGGTTATAACAATTTAGAAAGCCTTAAGTGGTAGGTGGCAGGTGTTTGCTGGCCCCAGCTGAACAGAGCATAGTTTCAAAAAAGTATGTGCTCTAAGCCTGCCAGGTAGGCTAATGCCTCCACCATTCATTGTATCGATGTAATATGCTGGCTATTGGGTTGGATTTCATTTGATAAATGATAAAGGGGTGCAGTGAGCAATTTGGTGAACTAAAATGATGCCTCACCCCACCTCTTGCTTTTGGTTCTGATCGGATGATAAATTGTACATCTCAAACACGGCGCAGTGGAGGGGTGAGTGGCACACTGAGCTTTTAGCTGCTGCTTACAGACTGGTGGGACTGCAGTATCACACTTAGCTTAGCAGCCACCTCAGCGGCTGCAGTCTTCAGGATCTTGAAGTTATTTTTGCATTGATACTAACTTTTCAACTTTAGTAGGACTGAAGGAGAATGCAGTTGTGTTATGTGTTCTTCAGAGATGTTTTCACCAAAAAAGTTGATTTGCACTTTCTGGTTGTGACGCAAGTTAGAATGTTTTTCACACTGCTCTACCTTTAAATGACTAAAGAGTGTTGGAGGCAGGAAGGGGGGAAAAGAGGGGTATGTGGGGGTAGCATGAGGGAGCCTTGCTGGAAGTGAGTCTTCTGTGGAAGACAAGGAAAACTGTTACCCTTCTTCCTGGTAGTTTAAATTTAGTTCCATTCCTAGCTCTTGAATCTCTCAGCAAAAAATGTTGGAATGTAACATGAGTGCGAATGATGATGTCATCAGACTGGATTTCTCTTACTAGTTTCTTCACAAAGTGATTGGAACTGTGAAATGAAGTATCAAAGTACATTCTTCCGTTCCTCTGGGATTGACCTCAGACGGAGCCCTTGAAGCATACTTGAGAGACACTCAATTCTTTCTGTGCTCCAAGAAATTTTTTTTGTTGCTTTTATCAGAGCAAAGGGTTTGTGTGAGTTTCTCAATGATTTGTGCGTCATTTTGTGTGTCAGATATTACGGTGGTCTTTTACTGGGTGTAAAATCTCCTTACAAATGTAGGGAA
>NW_010522310.1:10082-31366 GCF_000687285.1 Phaethon lepturus
TGCGTGCTCTGGCCAGGTAGAGTTACAGGACTGCTGACCAGAAGGCTTTTTTAGCTGAATTTAAGAAAAGCAGACGAAGGACTTCTAACAGTACAGATGTTTTTCTTGGTTTACTTTGAGGGAGGGTTTCCAGCTGTAGCTGTGTTACCTGCTTTGCTTTTTGTAAGTGCCTGTTAGCTGATGACCTGTATGCCTCCTGCATCTTTCTTTTCCCTCATAATGAGTAGGGATACTGCTATCCTCAGTCCGTTTAAAAATTGTTAGAGCAGTGTAAGATGTTCCACATCCAAAGGCAAAGAATGCTGCTGGTATGTAGGATTTTCTCAGTGAGCCAGGGAGAGAAAGTTTTTTTGTAGATCTTGGACTTGGCTAGCCTGTAGCTTGCTGGCCTTTCTAGTCATTGTCCTCTTCCTTCCCATATGCCCAGTCTTTTTGCCATTGCTTTAATTTTGTTTTCTGCCTGTAACACTTGTTGTGTTCTGAAAGTTGATTGCTACCATGTAATATCACCTGTTTGTCTTGAAACTCATATTTTTATGGTCATGTAGTTTGTTTCTAGCCCAGGCAGAGTGCAGTTGGCTTATTGTAATTGATTTAAAATAAAATATTGGATCTTAAAAGGATTAGGTAGGGCAGCTGAGAATTTCTGTAGTACTTCTAGGTATGCTGGTAGAAGCAGATATAATCTCTGGCTTCACTCCAAACTATGGTAAAGCTCAGGTAAAATCTGAGTAAAAATGAGACAATTTACCATTTTAATATGAATCAGCAGTTGCCTTTTAAGCTGTGAAAGCCTAGGCTAATTGAAAATTCTTAGAACTTATTTGTTAAAACTTTAAAGCACAAAAAGGCTTAGAGTTTGGGGGGTGGTCAAAAAGATAGCTTTGAAAAATACGGAATATTAGAATTCTACCCTATGGCAGACTTCCTTTCTCTAAGTCAGAAAGGGGAACGAAAGAAGTATTGACAGCAAGACTACACAGAGCATGGGTGCTTTATTAAATTAATGCAGGTTGAGCAATAGACCTTTGTAGCCACGAGTGTTGCAGACAAAAGGAGGCTGCTGTCATAGAAACGCTCCCAGGCAGTGTTTTACCTGGCACTAGTATGTGTGCTGACTGGTGATTTTGGTGGTAGAAACAGCCTTACCGTGGTCTAGGTAAGATTTGGCAGTGCAACCTCAAAAGCGGTATTTGTTTTCTATAAAGAGGAAGAAGAGATCTGTTACTTCAAATGAAGACACTTTTGTAGAGCAGTGTTACTGTTAGCACACTGTTGCTTCTGTTAATCTTGTCATAAAAATACCAGCTGCAAAAGAACTAGCTAAACAGAAATGTCAGCATAAATTAGTGCCTCTTGTGAGCAGGGATGTGAACTTCAGAATCTGAAGAACTGTGTTTTGAATGAAGCACTGCACAGCTGGGCCTCCCTATGGTAGTCAGAGAATAAAAAAAGGTAGAAAAGTAGTGCTGAGGGTAGATACTGGCAGGCAATCAAGCACCCACACAGCCATTTGCTCACCTTCTCCCTGGATTTGCATAGTTTTAAACAAAATAATACAATATTTCAGAATCAATACTTTTTGTCCTGTTGCTTCTGATATAATTCAAAATACCCAATGGATACATTGTTGGTGAGAAGCTTTCTTAAACCTTTTAAAACAATGCTTTGGTTCCTCTGGCTTTACTGAATTAGGATACTTCTTATGGAGCATTTGAATTCGTAATGTGGTTTTAAAGCTTATTCACAGCTTATAACATGTACAGGAAGAAAAGACATTAGGGTCTGGAAAGAGATTATGGCAATCACTGCAAGTGTAAGGACAGGCGATAGATACAGGCCCCTGCTGAAGTTTCCAGCACTGAGTGCAGATTAATAAGAGTGCTTGTTTCCTGTTTGCCTCAGGTTAGGTCATTCCAAAAAGCAACTGTCAATAGAGATTTCTTGTGGTTATCTGAGATGAGCTCCTGTTGGAGAAGAAACACTGATGAAAAGTCATAGTCAATGCAACTTCCTTCTGTTGGAGGAAGCTTGCCAGCCCTGGTGTGTACCCCGTGAGGATGGCAGCACTGTGTAACCGCTGTAACTCCTGGGTATGCTCCTCTTAAGTTTGTACTTTAAAGCCATTCTTTCAAAGGAAGTCTGTAGAATAATTTTGGTATAACTGTGCAGTACTATGTATGTACTGTCTGTAAACTTCTTGTGTAGAGAAAAGACCTTGGAGTAATTATAGTTTTCCAACTGCTGCCGTCTTCCCTCTTCCTTTGCATGTACTTCCAGCTGGGAAGCTTACAAATTGACTGCTGCTTCTTTTGATGTCGAACAATCATCCCCCTCTGCCTCCTGGCTCTGGTCACAGCAGGCAGTGTAGACTGTCTCCAAGATAAGAGGGGAGTGGATTCGAAATTGCTCTTTCATTAAAGAAACATCGACATGTGGAAACCAGCAGCAATGAACATTCCTTGTCAAAGTGCCCTGCAAGTAAATTTTCAAATATGCGAGAAAATGTTTATTTTAAACAAGCCATTAGGAAAGTTAAATTCAGGGAATTTAAATTCTTTCCATAATGGTATAAATGTTTGTTTTTCCAGTTTATAGTTTCCTAGTGTTGCCTCCATATGAGAGCCAAATATGTGGCTTGTTCTCCTGGTGTTTCCATGATGGATTGCAAGGGCTGCCTGAGCAATACTTGCACAGGCACATTGATTCATGCTGGGGGTATTGGAGTTCTGTTACAAGTTGTTATTTAAGAGCATTTTTTTTAAAGTTCAAGGCCCATTAGTGCCTGATTCGAAGGGTTTTGAGGCCAATAAACTCACCTGCATTGGTAGGGCTTTCGTTTGCTGGTGTGTGGTTCTTGTAAATAGCTGCCAGTTGTATCCGAGGCCACAGAAAGTAAAGCTGTACCTGTAGTGTTTGCAGTAGTTCAGGCACAAGAGTGCTTTTGCAGTAAGCTGGTGGATTTTTTTAGCCTTGGAATTGTGCATTAATTTGAGTCATCAAAAGGGTGGGATCACAGTCTAATAGCCTCCCAGACTAGCTTGCCTCTCACTGTACTCAGGAATCCAAGTGCTAATTAGAACAGCTGTTAAGGCCTATTCCCAATTACTGCACCCAGTTAGAAAGAGACCTTGCTGGGTGCCCATAGCCTTTGTGGAACCTGGTCAGCACTTGCAGGTGACCAGCAGCAGCACATAAACCGTGGTTTTGGAACCTGGCCTAATTTCTCATATTCAGGACATCAAAGTCCTTGAGCCTGTCTTTGAAGAGGTAGCAGTGAGTAGTCAAACAAGAAATTCAAGATTTGAGGGGGAAAGAAAAAACCAAAACCTATGCCTGTAATTCGGTGTTCTCGGGCTCTCGTGTGACCTACTTTTCCAACCTGTTTGCGAGGGAAATAAGCAGAGAGCTTTTGTTGTCATGCAGATACTGTTTCTGCAGGTGCCACCAGATATAGGGCATGGTGGAAGGTAGAGTTTCTGGTAGCCACAGTGTGAAGCAGGGTATGTTTCCATTGAGTTGGGTGGGAGTTAGCCAAGGCAGGGATGAGCTTTGTTCTTTTTTCTGTTGATGAAAGCCTTTTAGTGCGGCATTTCTGTGTAAGAGTAATGTAGAAAACTTTGAGAAAGTGCTTTTACGTGTTAGATGTATATTATCATGTTTGCTCACGGTTTACAGTGGGATTTGAGGTCTTCTATGTAATTTGTTTGAAATTAAGCCATACTGATTTTAAGCTGTATTATGTATATAAGTATAGATTGTGCTAAGTAATTTGTAGCCTTTTTTGCTTTTGTTTTAGTAGTGTTCTGCATTCCTCCTACTTGGGTTACAGTAGTCTTGGACAGTTCAGGTAATTTGGGTGACTTTACAGGGAACGCTGTAATGAATTGAAACATAGACATTGCATACAGTAATGTTTCATAGATATTTTTTAATCTATATTTGCAGGGAACAGAGAAGTGCCAGGCTCCTGCCATTCAGTAGCTTTGTGCAAATAGATGGAATTATACCTACAGCTACTAAAAAGCCTAGAATAAAGACACTTCCGTAATTCTGCAATACCAGTTTGTTTAGGTAGTCTAATTCTAGTAAGAATTAGTTTTAGAATTTTTTGTCAAATGTTTTCTTCCTCCATAAAGCCTTACAGTGGCCCAAATTGTTAGTGTATGACAGCCGCTACAGTGCTGCAATAAGAAAAAAATCATAAAATCGAGATGTTAGGATATGCTGTGCTACTCGCAGCTTTTTGTTTTGCAAGTAGCCATGTTGACTTTAATGTAGAACAACAACTAGTTTGAAAGGCAGTAGAGGATGACATTACAAAGATTTTGTACCTGTGGTACTTGGGTTTCTCTGCTTCAGAATGCTCATCTTATCTTTTGACTTAAATGTGCTTACTGAGACTTTATGGTACTGTTGTCCTAGAGGATGTTGCTGGTGTTCTGGGCATTGCGGCTAGAAAACAACTGACAGGTGCTCAGGTTATTTTGTACTGGAATCTAAATTATTATATGTGGACCTATTTCTGGTGTAAAATTTGAAAAGTAGCTTTTTGCTAGTAGCTTTACTTTCCTGATCTGCCCTTTATGGGCTAGGGAGAGGAAGAGGTCCATTTCTTTCGGGTCTCAATTTCTGCAAGTTGCATCTTCTTCTTGTAACGGGAAAATACACATCTTTGGTTCATAATTGCCAATTCATACACTAACAGTTTTGGCCAGCAACTTGTCTTTTGCCTAAGACTTCCTTACTCCTGGTAACCCACAGTAAAATAATCTCTGTCCTCTTGATGAATGCCTGGAGGCCTGTCTGTTTTGCTATTCCTGATGAACTGCAGTATTGTTCTAGCTTAACCTAAAGGAATAAAAATCTTTTCTGATACGAGTAGTTAGAAATCTATTTTGTTAGGTATAATAGGAAAATGTTAATATCAGTGCACAACACTGCATTTAGTGGCTTCAGACAGTTCAGCAAGGCTTCATCTCCTAAGATTCCTAATGCTTAGCTGAAAAGAGATACTGGATAGTGCTACTCAATTACTAAATTGGATCTTATTTATGCTTAATTTATGATGGTGAGGTTCACTGCCCACTGTCAGTATATTTTCACATACACTTCTGTTCAGCTTCTCTACAATCTCAATTATTTTGCTTTAGGAGTACCTGAATAGAATTCAGTAAAAATGCTGTCAGTTTACCTTTCGTCTTTTCTTTTCCAGCGGGGATCTGACGAGCTTTTCTCTGCTTGTGTTACTAACGGACCCTTTATCATGAGCAGCAACTCTTCTTCTGCAGGTAATATTGCCTATAAAAAAGAATAGCAATAATTGATAAGCATTGCAAATACGGTGAGCAGGTCTGTTTCTTCCCCACTTAGTCTTAATTTTTAAATCTCTTCATTTTTAGTACTTATTAGGCCTTTTGTAGGGCAGTGCTGAATAATAATAAACTTCTGCCCTATACCATTAAAAGGTTGTTATTAGACTGAATAAAATTTTTTTCAGGGCAGTTGCTAAAATGACTTTACAGAATTAGTGTATTGTGTTTTGCTGTAAGCTGTTATACTTAAAGCACAGTTGTATTTCATGCAGGCTTATTTTGGCTGTCTGTGGTAATTTGCTGCTATTCGGGAGTCTTACACCATCTAGAGGTTAGTAATCCCACCCAAGACAGTATCCTTGGGTGCTGAGTCCAGAATTTTGCCCTCTGTGCTTGTCACTGCCTTGAACTGTCTTACTTTGAGCTACCATTGTCTTTAGAGTCCCTTCATGTTCTGCCTGTGGCCTCCCTGCCAGACTGTATCAGCTCATGTCTGTGGTGGTGAGCTGCAGACAGTCTTTGCCATATGTATAATCCAGCTGATCTGAAATTATGTTTTGGTTCATATTTGGTTTCATATCACTTGCTTTAAGATGTCCCCTTCAAACGGCTTCATTGCCAAGAATACCAGTCAAAGTGAAAAGGAATAAAGCAGCAATCTAGAATTAGTGGCTCAGACCTACACAAAGTAGAAATGTGGGTGGGTGTGTACTGTAAACAAGCTGTGAAATGGCCACTGGAGAGTTGATTCCATTGCAGTGGCATTCGGCTACGTCACTTGCATCATGCAACTTGGGGAAAAAAAAAAATGAGTAAAACCATGTGTCTTCAGACTCTAGTTAAATTAGACTATGGAATTTCTCTGTAATAGAGAGTAATAACTGGATGAGGAGCACAAACGGTATGTCAGAAGTTGTAAGTGTGTGCATATTCTTTCAAACCCACTCTTAACAAGCAGTAATTCTTGCTTTTTACAGCTAATGGAAATGACAGCAAAAAATTCAAAGGCGATAGTAGAAGTGCTGGGGTCCCATCCCGAGTAATCCACGTCCGTAAACTCCCCAGTGACGTCACGGAGGCAGAGGTCATTTCTTTGGGCTTACCTTTTGGCAAGGTCACCAATCTTCTAATGTTGAAAGGAAAAAATCAGGTATTGTCTCTGTAATTGCAAGCAGGGATTATGTCAAAGGCTTGATGAGTTTGTCATCGGTAAACCAGATCCAAGTTGTTTAAACAACTGTCATGTATTAGGAGTCAGTAACTTCTGCATACTATTATTTTACTTTTCCATGATTATCTCATGAGCTGTAGAAAATACTATTTTCAGATTGTACAAGTAGCTAAGTCCATAATTAGAGGTTGTCACTTATAATTAGCATTATACCTGGTTTTTAAATTACAGACCAGGTAAGTTATTTGGACAGCAGTGACATGAGTTGGCCTTTTTCACTCAAGCTGGCTTGACAGTTGAGTAACCACCAGTGTAACTTTGCATATTAAGGACACCTTTACAGGTACAATAAATTAGCTGGGTAAAGCTAAAACACTCTTGGGTAATGCAGAAGGTGTGCACTAATTTGGTAACTGAAATTGTCTTAGAAATTAAGGAGTGAAAAAACAAGTCAACTTTAATCATCGCTTAAAATACTATGTCTTTAATCTTAATTATGAAAATGTGCCTCTGATATATTGCGTGGTGTGATTATATGCAAGTACTTAATATAATTACTTGCTTACAATCCCTTATGGTTTTGTTTTGAAATAGAGAAGACCATAAAGGTATGGAACAGTGAGTGGGCTTACTGCTCTGTAGAGAAGTATGGAAAGTTGCTTAATATGATAAGTATTAGGAGTTTGGATTATTGCTGTATTCTTCTGTTCTTGCAGACACTTCTGTCACTGCCAGTTTCATAAATATATGTAGCATGGAGATCTTAGGATGAGACTGAAACATTGCATACATTAAGTCAGTCTGGACAGTGAAGATCCTCATTTGTTCTACATACAGTTGGTTCTTAAACAGTTCTGTGTACAAAAAAACTTGCATGTAACTGCAGTTGTGAAAATGAAATATAGTTAAAACTCAATGGGAAGTTCCTCCTAAGGTTATCAGTCGTGTGATGCTGTACGTATTAATGCTGTCTCCTAGCGTGAGCCACTTTGGTAATATGTCAGTGTTGGATTTGACTTCTGCACAGGCTTTCATAGAAATGAATACGGAGGAGGCAGCCAACACCATGGTAAACTACTACACCACCGTCACTCCAGTCCTTCGAAGCCAGCCCATCTATATTCAGTTCTCCAACCACAAGGAGCTTAAGACAGACAACTCTCCAAACCAAGCAGTTAGTTTTTGTTCTTTCCATTGTCATACTGGTGGGAGGGACAGACAGTTCTTTGCTACTGTTTTGATTCCTGCTGCTGGTGTGGGCCTGGCATGGTTTTGAGATTTGTTTTATCTATCAAAGTGGAGGTTCTAGCTTATGGAATAAGGAACTCCTGTAATAGCTTTTATCCAAAGTCTCAGAGACTGTTAAATGAGCTGCTAAAACTGGGAAGAAAATGCATAGGGAATGAGGTCATGAGAATTGGTGCTTTAGCATTCTTTAGAAACAGTAACTGAATACCTGTCTAAAGACTTGATTAATGTCTAGTCCTTTAGGATGTTTGTTTCTAATACTTGAAAGATTTGTATAGCATGAAGTGCTGATGGGGCAAAACTTGTGTCTGCAGCTGGTAAGTACTAGCTTTGAGGTAGGCAGCACTTGAACGCAGTAGTTCTTAAGGCTTTGGGCTGTCTAGAATTTCTGTGCAAGGTATGTTCTGCATAGGGTAAAAAGTTCCCTTTTTCAGCTCAACTGCTCTTGGCAGTCTTTCAGGACAGGAATGCTGGAAAGAAGTTCAAGTTACTTGTGCCCCCTTATCAGGGGTGGCTGCCGAGTACCTTCAGTTTGCCTCCTCTCACTTTTCAGGCTGACTTTCGTCAGGATCAGGGCATCTAATGCCGTGCAGATGAAATGCTGCTATTTGGTACATCTAACAAAGCCAGAATCTGAGGCACAACAGTGAATGTTATATGCGTGAGAGGGACTGCAGGAAAACTCCAAGTCAGTTTTCACTCCTGGATCCCTATCACAGATGTGCATTAATCTTTCAGTCTTGTCAGCTTCTATAGTATTCTGGAGATAGCGTTTTACCCCAGAAGAGCCTAGTTTTTCCTTTTTTCTGAACAATGGAATAATTTTGCTGCATCAGTAGATGCTGAGCAAGGTTCTGGCAGAAGCATAAGTATTTCATATTTTATGTATTTTTGCATTGCTCTTACTGGTTGGGGTGGCCTATATTGTTCATATTTAAAACATGCTAAAGTCATTGCATCTCCAGCCCTAGGAACAGTAAATTGCTGTCTGTTGTTCTGCTAACTGTTGAGTTCTGCTAGCAGTTTGCTGATAGGAAGCTCAAGAAAAGCTGGATGTGTATTTTTGTAAGCAGGAAGCAGTAATGTTGGTCTAACAGAGTGTTTGGTTCTGCAGCGTGCCCAAGCAGCTTTGCAAGCAGTGAATTCTGTTCAGTCTGGAAACCTAGCGCTGTCAGCCTCTGCTGCAGCAGTAGATGCAGGAATGGCGATGGCTGGCCAGAGCCCTGTCCTGAGGATCATTGTTGAGAATCTCTTCTATCCTGTCACTCTAGATGTTCTGCATCAGGTAAAACATGTCACCACAACTTCTTGAAGGTTGTCCTGGAGGAAGGGGTAGCAACAAATAGTGAATTGTTGTATTTGCAATGTCTGTTCTAACAACTTGTGGGTTTTTTTAATATCTATAATTCAAGTTCTGAACATAGCTGTCAAATGTCTACTTTCTGGACACCCTGACACCTACACAAAATTCTTCCTATTTTTGGCCCCAGTCTGGCCAGACTTTAATTTCCAGGGACTTGATTGCTGGTCCTTTTTAATTGGATTACAGTCTGGTACAGTGCAAGGGACAAATATTTATGTTTTCAAGACAGCTCTTCAAGTTCTGTTTAGGGTTTAGCAGAAGTAGCTGCTACATGCCCTTGTGTGAGGGTAGGGGGAAACAAATGCTGTGTCCAGGAGTCATTTAGGCAGTAGCCTGTTTGGAAAGTTTCTGCTGTGGTTGCTTAACTTTATCTTCATGTTTAAAATGCAAGCTTGACTGCATTTAAGAATCCCTGAAATTCTTGGAAAAGTTCCAGTTTGTGAAGGTGTATGTGAATCTTCCTGTGTAAGAATTCAGAACAAGTAGACGTTATTAAGGGGGCAGTTCCGTCACCCTGATGTTTTAACTTGCATCATGGCATCAGGTTAGATAAACAACTCCCACGATACAGTCTAAAACCTTAATTTTTTAAGTTGGAAGGCTAGCAAGGTGAAAGGATAACTTTTGTTTCTGCTTCTAATAATGGAGATCAATATGAAATTAACTTATTGGAAATGAGATAACAAGGTATGCAAATACTATCTTGCAGATTTTTTCCAAATTTGGTACAGTCTTGAAAATAATTACATTCACGAAGAACAACCAGTTTCAGGCCCTGTTACAATATGCTGACCCAGTGAGTGCTCAGCACGCCAAACTGGTGAGTAGTATGCTTGCAGTGCTTAAACACCTGAATTATTTTAACTTTTAGGCTTGCTTTTATTAATCTAGGATCAATGTTAGAAATGAGCATTTTGGAGTATTTGGTGGTCGTAGTAGGTTTATGCAAACATTGCCCTAATGGTAGATCACATGTGTGAGTGGGAGGGAGTTTCCCCACCAAGAGCAGTACTGCTAACGTGGGTGAATGCTGAAGGGGATAAAATGAAGCAGTGCTTTTTCCACACAAAGCAAGATACCTGCTCCATCAGAAGATACACACTGGTACCTGGGGTGATGCAGCATCTTCTCTCTTCAGAGACTTGCTGCTGTGATCTTAGTATAAATGCATCTTGGATGAAGAATGGTTTGTTTCCTTGCAGTCTTTAGATGGACAGAATATCTACAATGCCTGTTGTACGCTGCGCATAGATTTCTCAAAGCTCACGAGTCTCAATGTAAAATACAATAACGATAAGAGCAGAGATTATACACGACCAGACCTACCTTCTGGGGATAACCAGCCCTCTCTTGATCAGACCATGGCAGCTGCTTTTGGTGAGAACTCTTGAAGTGGGAGCAGGACAAATGTGACTGATACGTGTGTCAGTTGAGGAAGGGGAGGAGGTGTAATCCTGGTGTATTTGCTCATACAAAATTTTGGAATACGGTGTGACTAATGAGGAGAACTTGGGAACCACTGAATCAGACTAGTGCAAAATACTAGTAGGAACATATGGCCGTGGGTGCATGCTACTGCTTTGACAGCTCCTCTCCGTTTAGGTGAGGACTGTTTTAAGGTTTTCCAGCTGTCCGTACTTCTAGTGCCATCTGCTGTTTTGCCTACAGTATGGACTTGGGGATAATTAGGGGTGTTATAGCCTACACTTTGAAAACTGTCTTGTGGTGAAACGGTTACAGGAGCTACTAGCTTGTATTCTGGTCAACAGCTATATTCTAATAGCTGTTTCAGAACAGCAGAATTAGAGGAGGTATCGTTTCTGTTATTTCTTGAAAGGCATTTTTGATTTACTGTTTGTGTTAGGGTTTAGTGTCTAACTAAATGCTTATATTGAAGGACAGCTAATATTGACATTCCAGCTAAGTCTAGAGTAATCTTGCTATTGGGTGTCTGTACAATCTGTATATCTTTCCCAGGTGCCCCAGGAATAATCTCTGCTTCTCCATATGCGGGAGCTGGCTTTCCTCCTACTTTTGCAATTCCTCAGGCTGCAGGTACTGTATTTCGTAAGTTGAAATTTTATATAGGTTTTCTGTTGCTGAAGCATCTTGATGTCTTAAAGCTAAGTAGCGATGTTTTTGTTGGGGTTAGTCACTGGCACTTAGGCATGAAAGGGAATGGTATTTCAGCAGATAATCTCAACCAGGAATGCAAGTGTGCAGTGGTAGCATGTCTGGCTAGGCAATATCCCAGCGGCAAGAACAAAACATGAGTAGCAGGATGGGAGAGACAGTAAAGTCAGTATTTTAAAATAACTGGGGGAGATGGGGGAGGAGATCAAACCCTCTGTATTTCAGATTTCCTCATGTGGTTGCAGAGGTTAGGAACTTGCTTGTGGTCAAAAGCAAGGAATCTTTGTCCATTTTTTCCTAAATATTTTGAGTAAAGCTAGTATTTAAACATGAACCTGACTACATACACTGTTGCAGTTGCACTGTGACATTTACAGCTCATATTACAGATAACAAATTATTGCTATTTACAGAAGTAGCCAAATGTCTGAGATCAGCACCTAAACCCTAAGTATTTAAATACACTCATTGGAGTGCTAGACTAAATTTTTGCTTTGTTTTTCATAGTGTACCAAACTATGTTGACTTTCTTGTAACTTGATGGAATTCCCTTGCTTATGACAAACAAGCACAGATCAAACTGTTGAACCATTAATGTTTTGATAATATCCTGTCCTGTTGGGGAAATAGACAATGCCACTTTGAGAAGTAATTTTAATTGATAACTAGCAATTGTTTCTTGAACTCTAAAGCTCTTCCCTTTGGAGGGCTAATAGTGAGATGCCAGCTGTTACTGTGAGCAACCTAGAAATGTGTATAAATAAAATTTTAATGTTTCTCCATTCAAGAAGAGGTTAGCTGATGGTAGCATACAGTATCTGATTGTTATATGCATGGTTAAAGAACAAGGTGTTTTTGGCATGCACTGGTTGGAAAGACCCTTAAAAATGCACTGTTTGTGATACCTTTCCTTCACCAACAGAGCTGAGGCTTTGTGCTGATTCTGCTTCTTGTGAAACATGCAAAATATTGTAGTCAACACAGTAGTGCTGAGAGGCACCTGTTAAGCACCAGGCACTGCAAGAGCAAATACTACTAGAAATTGAAACATTTCCTGCAGCACCAGAATTGGAGGCTCCTGTTGGTCTTAGAATATACAGTCACTGTGTTTTGAATGGTTATTTGCATGTTACAGAAGGTGTGCTGTTCTCCCTTCTGGTGCAGCAAATACACTAGAGTACATGCTGTTATTTTCTTTACTGGTTAATATTCTTTAATTTCCAGGCCTGACAGTTCCAAATGTTCATGGAGCACTAGCTCCTTTGGCTATCCCATCAGCAGCAGCTGCAGCGGCTGCAGCAGGACGGATTGCCATTCCCGGCCTCACTGGGGCAGGGAACTCTGTTCTGCTGGTTAGCAATCTGAATCCTGAGGTTAGTCGAGTCCTAACTTTACTTTTTTTCTCCTTCCTGTTACCTCTGCTTTCACTTTCTGAACACAGATTGGGCTGAAACTCATGGAAAGTGAAATCCTACTGTATCTAAAGGAAACAGCAAAACTAGAAAAGCAGATGATGTGCTCTGCCAACTCTAAAACTCAAAGCAGATCAGTACTCTAGTTGCTGAAGGGAAATGAGAAAGTCCATCTCAAATTATAATCTTGCTCTTCTTTGGTTCAAAGCCAAGGATGCTGCCTGCCTGCTCTTGTCCCATAAAGACTACAATGCCTGTCCCTTGCTCCCTCTTTTATTTGGAGTCTCCCTGCCATTCCCATGGAATAGTGTCATCTGGGTCACAGAATAGTCATGTCCATTCTTTCTTTTCCTTAGCATGTTCTAGTTTTTAATACATTAATTCAGAACTACAGAGAGAGTTCATTCTGACGTTTGCTCTTTCTGTGTAGTGTCTGGACTGCTGCCAGCTTGACTTTGTACCTGTGCAGTATTTCCTCTGCCATGTGCTTGCACATTTTCCCTTTCCAAGATTCCTGGAAGTTTTTCCTTAGCTAAACCCCTTAACAGCTCACGGTTTACATTTTCAATTCCACCTAACTTAGTGAGTTGAACTATTTGGGTTTCTTTAAAAATAAAGCAAGTAATATTTGAAAAAAAAAAATCTTCTTTAATGAAAGACAGCATCATGAGAGAATTTGATATGTGCATCTTGAATTTTTCTTTGGTCAGCTTTTGGCTCTTTGTTGGATTGAAAGTGTAGAATCTTCTAGTGTGTGCAGTAGAGTATGATGAGTCTCTGCTGAAAAACACTTTAACTGGTTGGACTGTGCACACAAGTTAATACTACTTTGCAAAGCTATAAGACTCACTAGTGATGTCAGAGTAACCACAAAACCTCTTTTGCATCAAAGGGGAAGCCTGGATGTGATGAATGATCAAAATATTTAACTCTTGATAAGTTGAACAAATTGAATCAGTATTTCAGATTACTCTATCTGTCATTACCGTTTTCTACAGGGCATGAAATAATGGCAGGGACTGATACAGCTGTTGGTTTGGATAAGTTGCTCTTTCTACCTAGGAACTTCTCTTGCCATTCCAGGAACTGTCGTCTCTGGCTTGGTCCCAATGACTTGCTGTTCAAACAAAAGCCTTAAACATTAAGAGCTGGCATCGTTATTCTCTACCAGTGTGATACTGTCACGTGTGTGTTTCTTGGGATGATTTTGCCTTGTCTGGATGGCAGTGACAGGACAAAGGACTGTGCTGTACCTCTGTTTAATTTGCACGTGTTCAGAGCTCTGAGCAGTGTCTGAATGGTGTGCACGGTTCTTGTTTAAGTAGGAGCGAGCAGTTATTTCATGCCTTGTATTTTTTTATTAGCTCTTCACTATCCATCCAGCTTATCTTTGGGCTAGAGAGACTTTGATACTTGTACTGAAGCTGTGAACTAACAGACCTGAAACTTTTTCCATTGCCTGTATAATCAGTGTTGTAGAAACTTACCTGTGCCACAACCAGTTAGTTAAGAGACAGTATTTCTCTGGAGTGACTACTCTATGATAACATATAAGTTTTTTTCTGAATTGGAATAATGGAAACTGAAATTACTCCATTTTTCCTTTCCATGATGAGTGTAAGAAGCCTGTGTGTCTCACCTTGCATTGGCTTTTAGTTTGAATGCAGACTCTTGTCTGCATGCAAAGTTAGTGTTGTCACTGGGAGCAGAGATGCTTTTCCTGCCTTTCTGGCTGAGTAACAGCAGTTCTGGGTTTCTGCACGGTGAGGTCAAGCCACAGAGATATGGAAGGGAATAGACTTCTGTTGCAAATGAGGTACCAAGTTTCTTTGCAGCAAGCTCTTCTAGTAGACCTTTGAGGTTTTTTGTAGTGGTACAGCTGCTCATCGAGATAATCTTTTGCTTTGAAGGCAGTGATTGGTATCTAAATTGGACTCTCCTTGTTTTGTTACAGCTAAGTATTGCAATATGGATTGCTTCCCATAGTCACTGGTCCTAAAGCAGCAAATACAGCTGTGTTTTTGACTTGATCCATGGAGTCATTTCTTGGAAATTATTGTAATCAGAGAAAATACTTGTAGTGAAATTTTATGGAGTACCATTGCAATTTAATTCAATATTAAAGCCTGTAGAAGTCACTCTGTTGTGATACTGTCTCTTACTTCTTTGTATATCTTAAGTAAAAATGTCTTTTTCTTTTATCATTGTGTTCCACTAGGCAAAACCTATTAACTGTTTCTGTAAACAAGTTATTGTATGTAGAAGTCTATAAATCTGACTGATGGAACACTACATATTTCCTTATGTATTTACTGACCTGTGTTTTTTGCTACTTTTTTCTTTTCTCCCCATCCCTGAATTTTTTTTCTTCCCCTGATCCGGAATTTCTTTGCCAACTGACTGCACGGTACTTCTGCTTCCTGTTGTTGCTTGAAACAAAAAATAAAAACATTCCCCTTCCAAAAAAAAAAAAAAACCCTGCTCTTCGGAAACCAACCTGCCCTTCAATATTAACCATCTTGAAAACTTCATCATCCATCAACCAATTTCGCCATTTCCTGCGGGGACTCTGCCCTTCCTCGTTGTGGACGATTTGTGCAACCTCGCTCTCCCCTTCGATTCCTTACCTCTTCCCTGTCCCTCCGCTGCCTTGCTCTGCTGTTCTCTAAAGAGAGTTACACCCCAATGCCTCTTTATTCTTTTCGGTATGTTATTATTCACACTTTTTATTACCTTGTTTTTCATTTATTTGAGATTACTTTTTTGATACGTCAAAAATGTACAGTTTGCAGTTTGCCATTTTTTGAATGCATAATTTCATTTTTACATTGTTTACTTAGTTTGCTATTTAATTTAGTTTGCCTTTATTTTATGTTCAGTTATGCATGGTTTATTGCTTTGCATGTCTTTTTTATAAGAGTTTTAAATTGTGATAGCATGCTAAATTGTCCAGTCTTCTGGCAGTAAGATTTTTGCTTTTTGCTGAAACCCAGTATCTTTTCTTTAATGTATTGTTCCATTGTTATTCTGCTATATAAGAATTTTCCTTAATTAGAGCAGAATAAGTAACCACGGTTGGAATGAGATCAGTTCTGGTTGTGAATGAATGTTTTTGCTGTTGGATTGATTAGCTAATACTAAGTTGAATGAGACTTCATTTTTTCACCTACCTAAGACTATTCTTGTTTCCTCGCTTTTTGAAGGAGTCTATGGTGATGTGCAGAGGGTGAAGATTTTATTTAATAAGAAAGAGAATGCCCTAGTTCAGATGGCTGATGGAAACCAGGCCCAGCTTGGTAAGCAAGCTTAAAAGTATCAGACTGTTAGCATAGAGACCTAATGGGTAATTAAAGCTCTAATATCAGTACTTTCTTCTCTTCAAAAAAAAGACCCAAAACCTGAATGTGTCCATGCACTTAATTGCTTGCCTGCGTATGTAGTATGGATTTGGGACAGCTCTGGAAAAGTATGGTTCCTCTGTGCAAGATAATCTAGAGGGAAAATAGAGTAAACAATGCAATAAGGCGTAGTAACCATGCCTGTTGTGCAGTTCCTGGAGGATGTGGCATCTGTGCAGGGAAGAACTAGAATGGAATTCCAGCTTTTGACTTAAATGTCTGAACAAAACTGTAAAATACTATTGTAGTCAGTGCTGTCTTTAACTGTTGCAGCCATGAGTCATTTAAATGGTCAGAAGCTTCATGGGAAGCCAATCCGTATAACGTTGTCTAAGCATCAGACGGTACAGCTTCCCCGTGAGGGACAGGAAGATCAAGGTCTGACTAAGGACTATGGAAATTCTCCTCTACATCGTTTCAAGAAACCAGGCTCCAAAAATTTCCAAAACATCTTTCCCCCTTCTGCCACTCTTCATCTGTCCAATATTCCGTAAGTATCCGCATGAAGAGTTTCTGCATGGCTGATAATAAAAATGCTCACAAATGCAGTGTGAGAGTAAATACGGCCAGCTTTTTGCTGCTAGCCCAAGGAAAGCTTGCCCATCCATCTTCCTGTTGTTCCTCATAGCCTTACCAGTCCAAGAAGCTACTGGTAGAGAATGTAGAAAAGACTCTGATAATTGGCTTTTGGAGATTAATTCAGTCTGTCAACATACATTTGACTGGAAAAACTGTGTGTTTCAGACCGTCAATAACTGAAGAAGACCTTAAGATGTTATTTTCAAGCAATGGTGGGATGGTCAAAGGATTCAAATTCTTCCAGTAAGTGTGTTCTCTTATGTCCGGTCCTCACACTGGGCTTTTCAGTACGAGAAGGGTAGAAGCACTTAGTTCTGATCAAATTCCAGCTCAGGCTAGGTGAAAAGTGAGCAGAATCATCCCTATTGTAGCATTTGACTCTGGAATAAAGAATTCCAGATTAACCCTGGATTGAGTGCATGGTGAGTATGATGAGTTGATGAAGAAAACCAAGGTAACTGTGAGAAGTTTGGCTATGCATATTTATCATGTAGATATGCTCTTCCATATAAGAAGAAAGTGTATTGCAATTACCTGGGTAGTTAATTTTCTGCTGGCCTTGTTGAGTGCTAGGTAAGAAAACTTGCATTGAGTTAGGCAAACTCTGCTCATGGTCGTACTGCATGTGACTTAAACTTCTGTCTTGTCAGGAAGGACCGTAAAATGGCTCTGATCCAGATGGGCTCTGTGGAAGAAGCCATTCAATCACTCATTGACCTCCATAATCATGACCTGGGTGAGAATCATCACCTGCGTGTGTCCTTCTCGAAGTCCACCATTTAATGCTTTGGAAGGCGTGAGACAAAATGGACTTGACTTAAAACCTCTTGGGTTCAGCCTTGACCTTAAAAGGCTGAACACTTGGGTTTCAACTTCCATCATTCCAGAAAAAAAGCCACTTTAAAAATGCAGCTGAAGTGACCTTAAAAGACCAGAGATTTTATTTTTTTAAAGAGAAATCAGTTTACCGGTTTTTAAAAAAAAAAAAAATTAAATCTAATTCATATTGCTAACCTTGCGGTGATGGGTAACAATCTTGACTGTTCAAATAAAAATCACAAGTTAAAGTTTACACTTTGGAACCTGCTCTGGGAAATTCCCCTCCCCTCCTGCTCCTTCTCCCCCAAAAAGCAGATCCTAACAAGTTTATCAGGTTTCACATTGATGCCTTTTTTATTTTCTTTACCCATCCATGCCTTGAAAGACCTAAAACCACTGTGTAAATTCACTTTAGCGCCTTTGAGTCAAGATTTTGCAAAATGCATGGTATATAGGAGCTCCCAACTCACCCAGTACAAAATTAAGTTGCATTGATCCTACCTTAACTGTGCATCTGCTATCCTGTGCCTTAAACTTTTTACTTCTTTGGGGAAAACATCTGAACTGTAGGGAGTGGATTGGGAGAGTTGAGGGGAATGAGTGAGCTTACTGGATCAGCTTGTTGTAGTGAAGGACAAGTGAAGCTGGCAAAGTGGATAAAGAAAATATTGGGCTTTGACTCTTCAGGCAGTTGTATCCTACTGTCCGTGAAATGTCTCAATCTGCATAGTATCATGTGTCTTCATGCCACTTTCAATCTGCTTGTGGTTTATCACCATCTGCAAACCGTCAAGTGGGAGTTACTTAAGATCCTTTGTCCGCAACATTCAGGCTAAGCAGAAAGGTCTGGGTGGGGAAGCATTCCCAAGACCAAATTACATTCCATTGTCGATAGCAAGTCAACAGGCTCTGTCCTTCACAAGAGCATTGATCAAGATACGAAATGAACCACTGTTGGACACTTGTGAAGACGAATCATTACGAATTTGTCAAAATTGTGTGTGTATATATATATATCTAAATACTTGGCTAGGATTTGAAGAGTTATTGGATATCCCACATTTAGAAAGGTGTTCATGTGAGTCACCTTCGTGCCCCTAATTTGAGATTAACAAGACCAATGTAGCTCTGCCATCATTCTTATAGCATGTCTTCAGCATTTGAGCTTTTTGTTTTAATTCTTGTATTATACTTTTTGATGCCGTTGCTGTCATCTGTGCCTAGCAATATTTCCAGTTGACCAAATATTCTAATCTCTTTATATGCAAAAGAAATAGTTTAAGTACCTTTTTATAGAATGATAAGATGGTATAAACGTAATCTAAATTTACTCCTTTGTCGTATTACCCTTGTATACTGTACTTTCTTTTTTTTTTGTAATTGAAACTGTAGGGCAGGAATTTAGTTATCAGGCTGAGGTCATGACTGAGGATGAGTAATGTAATGAAGTCGATAAAACGTGTTAAGCAAAGCAGATTTTTAAAGCAAAGTGTGTGAGATAACAAGCACAAATAGCTTGTGAATTTAAGTAAGAGGACCCAGGCTAAAGTTTTTACCTTTTTAACCTATAAGCCCAGATGTTTTAAGTTATAGGAAGGGAATTTATTAAAAGTAGAATGCAGCAGATTGTTTTTTCCCAATGATACAACTGTTTTTTTTTTTCTGGCTTACAACTCTTTCCTGGGCCATTCTGCCTTCTATTTTGTGTAATCCGATGTTGCCTTACATTTCCCTCTAACCTGCAACCTGTTCGGATGCAAAATAACAAGAATCTTGTACTTTTTTTCAGGGTTTTTCTGCAAATTGTGGACCAAAGTTTGTTTTTTAATTGTCTTAGTGTTGCAAGTTATGATTTCCTTGCTTAGTGTGGGAGCTCTTGACTTGCCTGGCACTGAGTGTTTGGAAAAGTCTTAACTTTTCTTAGTTCCTCCCTGAACTCTTGAGGATGTGAATTATGCTGGAGAAGTGTGTGAAGTTTGAGTGAGGGTTCAGCTTGGGTTGCTGGCATGAGATTGGTAATCCTTGTCTGCCTTAGTCTTTGGCTTGTGGCTGAGGAGGGTGACACCATCTTCAATGAAAGTGTTGCCCCAGATGAGCTGAGAAAACGTTCAGCTGATGAGTAGACAGACACTGGTTTCAGTTACCTCTAAATCTGAGTAAGCCTGTTAATGAAGCCTTGTGATCTGCCTCTCCAGAAAGCTCTGTGTTTCCTTGCCAGCATCTTATGTTCAGGGGGGCAAATTCAGGTGTCTCGGTAGTTGTTGTCAGAGTTAATTTGCTCATCTCCCTTCCTTCTGGAGCGAAAAAAATCTGTTCCTCCTGCAGCCAGGGAGCACTGGTGTTCGGCTGGTGCTCCCGAGTATGCCACAGGCAGCACTACCCTGTGAGGATCCATGCATAGCCCGAGTGGAACAGCTGTGGTTTAACCTTTAATTGCATTCAATCAACCTCACCCAAGACACTGGGAAGAGGCTTATTGGAATGAAACCTGTCTGGTGGCCTTTAACATTGATTTGGTCAACCCACAGGCTATATATATTTTGCAAAATGCAAGCAAATGAATTGAGGTAACCCTGGAACCCAGGCAATTGTGGGTTTTTCCTTTGGATCCCTGTGTTTGCATGTAAAGAATGTGAGTAACAAAAGGGTGTACATATTTATAATTTTTTTATACCTGTTGTAAGACATGAGGGGGCAGCAAAACCCAGTTTTTTATGGTGAACAGATGTATTGTATATTTTGATAACAGCTATTACAGGTTCAGTATTGTGGAAGGTGGGGTGGGGAGGGTAAGCATACACAACATCAGAATTCCATTGCCTCTTTCAAAGAATGTTTGTAATGCAAAAAGAAATGAAATTAAAACTATTTTATAACAACCTTTGTACCTTTCTGTAGCTCCATTATTTACTGTTCAGATTGTAGAAAGCAGTTATTGGCCAGTCTGTACTTGTGCTTTCAATAAATTTCTTCTGTATTCTTTGCTTCTGATTTTCCTATCTTTTTATTGTGCCTATTTTGCTTCTGATTTTTCCTTCTAATATAATTTCAACTGCCTCATTTTATATAACTTTGACTCTTCACATACCTCTGGGCTGGCAGAGTGTTTGTCCCTGTTAGCATCTCTGCAGAGTGAGGGGTGATGAGCCTGGGCTGAGCCTGGAAGGGTGGCTGTGGCACGGATCCCTTCCAGTTGCTCATGCTCCAGCCCTTCAGCGCTTGAGTGAAGTTCAGAGGTATGAGGTTGTAGGGCCCTAACTGATGCTCTGCCTTTGTCACCCTCCAACACTGTTTTACTTCATGTTCCTAAACTTTCCATATGTTCTAGCTAATATCCATGAAATAACCCACTTTCAAGTCAAATACGTAATACTGTCTGTAGTTTTGTGCTTTATATGCGTCGAAGCTCTCTGGCTCGCTGGATGGTGTAGTGCGGCTCACATCCAGTCGGAGCAGGTGAGGCTCCTGTTCTGACTCCTGTAGAAGTGGTACAAAGGATTATTTTGGTTCTTGGGGGTTATGCTCGTGTGCCGCTACCCCAGCCCTGCTGGGCACGCCTGGGTGGCAGGCAGGTCCCCCAGGAGCAGGCTCTCTGGTTACAGAGGTTTGATTTCCCAGCTGCGTGCCCAACACCCTTAAAACTCCTTTCCAGAAGTAAACGTTCCCTGACGCAGACCAGCACGCACTCGGGTGCCAGGGAGGTAGGGCTGGGGTTTTGGGCGCAGGGCTCCCAAAAGGAAGCAGCGGGAGCCGGTGCTTACAGGCGAATGACGGTACTCGTGGGGAGGGGGAAAGGCAGCTGGGTGGCTCCACTGGTAGGGGAAAAATGGGGCGCGCTCCCCCGGA
>NW_010522311.1:0-16172 GCF_000687285.1 Phaethon lepturus
TCTATTTATATATTTTTTCATATATATTTATTATATTACCAATTAATAATGAACATACAGATAAATTGGAGCAGTGTCTTTAGGCAGATGGCAAATTACCCAACATTTTTTTAAATACTAAAAACATCTATGGGTTAAGAGTTAGCTCTGAGTACCCAGTATGAGACATTCAAGCTGGATTAATAGCTGTGACTGGGAGAGAGTCCACCAATGCTGTATTACTTTCCCAGTATAATCAGGCATTTGGCTTTAAAATTTCTCAGGCAAAAGGAGGAAAAATAAATTAAACTGTAGAAAATGAGACATTTTAAAAACGTTTATTTCTGGAACAATTAATTCTCTTCAGTAGAGTTATGAACTAAAGAGAAATTTTAGGCTCCTCTCAATATATTTGCAAGATGCACAGAGAATAATTGCCCACATAGGAATTATCCCTGCAAGGGGTGTGGTAAGGCCCTTATTTAGTTGCTTGTGTGACAAGATGGTGGTAAGAAATTCTGAGAAACTTTTCTCCCTGGCTACCTCTATTCCAGAGCTGAATTACTTAAATAGTGAGGTAATAAATAAATAGTGATAGGACGAAAGGAAATGGCCTCAAGTTGCACCAGGGGAGGTTTAGATTAGATATTAGGAAAAATTTCTTTACAGAGAGAGTGGTCAACCATTGGAACAGGCTGCCCAGGGAGATGGTGGAGGCACCATCACTGGAAGGGTTAATGTGTAGACGTGGCACTTCAGGGTATGGTTTAGGGGGCATGGTGGCGTTGGGTTATCGGTTGGACTTGATGATCTTAAAGGTCTTCTCCAACCTTAATGATTCTGTGATTCTATGATTCTGTGATTCTATGATTCTGTAATGCTGCTATGCCAGCCTCTGCACATTGGTGCCTGAGATGGATGTCAAGCTCCATTCCAGATTTTAATAGCCTTTGGGCTGAGACTTTGTTGTTGCTATGTCCTGATATCTCAGGCCTCTATTCACAAGAGGAGCCACTCAGGACACTTTGGTTAAAAGGGGTTTCTATTGAAAAAGGCCAGTTTGTCTGAAACGTTTTGAGGAGGGAGACGGGGAAAAGGTAGAAATTATTAATTTGTGCCTTTTCCACAAAAGAAACACTTCACTTAAGAACTTTGTTAAAAAATGAAGGATGTGACTGTGGCTGCTCCCAGTCTCTCTCCTGAGCATGAGAAATACCATATCAGTTAAAACAGGCAACAGTGACTATTATTTCCTGGTCACTGCTTGGCTTGTAGCTGGGTGTGGAGCTGGAAGATTCCCCTTTGCCTTGCTTAGCTTTTTCCTGGTCCTTGTTTAAGTCATGCCTTATTCTCCTGCATGAGTCCTCATCTAACTTTGTCACACAGTCAGAAATTTTCAGGGCAGGTCCCCAATAGCTGGTTGCCTAATGTGCTGACTAAATTCTGAAACCAGGATCAGTGACCACAGAGTGATGATGATATGGATAAACCGAGTAAAGGACTGTGCCAGTTTTGGATAAACAAGTCTCCAGTCAATATTCTTAGGCTCAGACCAAACACAGCATGCACATGTGACTCGTGCAGCCACGTCATACATGCACCAGCATTTAGTATGCTTTTATTTTCATCTGTCTTCGTCACAAGTATGAAACAAAGGTATGTGCAGTGCTGTTTTCAGCTTGTAGTTGCTGGTTTTCTCCTCCTTTACCAGCATTATCAATAGGCTTGAATTAAAGTGTCATTGTGGGTTTGACTGTTTAACATGGTAAAATGAGTTGACATTGCAGGCTTGTGATATGGACATATTTTCACTTGGAAATAGCACTTTCAGCCTTTCCACCTGTTTTTTTTCTGTGATAGAAGGTATTTAGTAAAACTGGAAGGAGAAGCATTTCCAGCACCATTGTAAATATTTTACTTACTTCTGCCTTGCCACGGCAGCCTTCACACGTGTTCCTTCTCTGGTCTCCTGACAAGCAGGTCAGTCAAAGAAGGAGAAACTCTGCCAGTGACAGGAAGGCACTAAATAAAAGCAACCACATGAGATACCTGTGAGTCTCTGAGAGGAGTAGCCCCTGCTAGGAGAGAATGCAGCTTTCAGGAGCAAACACCTAACATTAGTACGTCACTGAAAAAGTTGGCAAGAAAACCCTCTAACACTTAGTTTGAAGTTTTAGAAGGCAGGCATTCTTTATTGCAGTGCTGGATGCATGTGGGATCACTCCACCTAACGTGCATGCCCTGAAACAAAAGTTCATCCTTTATATACCTTAAAGACATGAATATTCACACATTTTCCAAGAAATCACTGCCTCCTTGCCTATCTACTACATGTACATAATGCGGACATTGCAAAACTACACTATGCATGCACGGGGGTCTCGGGTAGTCGTCGGTGGTCATTTGGGGAGTTAGCCCCCTACTCCTTTTTCCCTTTTATGGTTGCAGGTCTCTTGAGGATAGTTTCTTCTCCTTGGATGTTTGCCCCTTCTGTTGTACAGCCAAGCGGTTCCTTCTTATCATCCTTGTTTGAGCACTCCTGCTAGGATGTTTCTGTGCTCAAGGTTAAATATCTCCTCTGTACTCATTAATCTCTCAGTCCTTGCTCTTAACTCTTCTTTGTTTTGATTTCTTGAGGCCTCTTGGTTTTACACCTACGCATTTCTTGTGATTAACTATTTACACATAGCTGAAATGTTAGCATTGAGGCAAGTATAGCCTAAGGACTATGACAGTAGGCTGTTAAACATAATCACACAGTTATTAGGCTAAAGAAATCTTTAAAAGTTAAACTAATCATGTGATCAATAACCTTCCAGAAAGTACATAAATGTATCAAGTACACCTTCAGGGTGATATTGTGGGTGCTGGAAATCAAAGCCAGCAACACCTCAGTGCCATTGGCTGTGACTTCATATCAAAAGAGTCACAGATAATTATCTTGCACTCAAGAGCTATTGAAGGACTAGACAATGCTGGAAATACATTGCCTATTGAGCCACCCCCTCCTTCACTCGCTTGCAGCCTCTGCTGTAGTTTAGTAGTATTCATAAGTCTTTGCAGAAGGGTGTTGAGCTGAAGTTAAACTTTGTGCTCCAAACCAGTGCCCATGGAGTTCTCTTCACTTTCTGCTCCGTCAGGTTCACTTACAATCTCCTGGGAAGAAACAAGAAAGTCCAAAAAACCCTATGGGGCAGAGAGCTATTTGAGCAGTGTTGAGTGCTGGCAGCTGCCAGAGGCACACTGAGGAATGTGCCCAGGTGCCATGTACCATAACATAGCTGCTGCCAGAATAATTCACACTCCTCTCACTTGGTAGAAAATAGCCCCTATGCAGGAGGGTGATTGTGAGAAGTGGCATGCTTCATACCAGAAAGGATGCTTGGACTCCCTGCTTGTCCCAGCTGGTCCATACTGAATGTACAAAAGTATGCCTGGATGAATAGAGGATCAACAAGTGTTCTTGACTTGTACTGATGTCTTAAAAGTAGATGTGATGTTTTCCTGTAGCTGGCAAAGGAAAAGGTGGAAAGCCTGCAGGCAGCATGGTGTTAGGATGAGCATATGCTGTGAAATCCAGGTCTATCTCAGGAACAAACTGTCTAGTTTGATACTCTAGATCAAACACACACTGGGAGCAGGTGGTAAAAGAAAGAGAGGCAGGAGTTAGGCACAGACCTACTGTGAATTTATTTTCTTGATCTAATCTTAAGTTCAGTGGGCTCAGATTCTATGCTTCTAATGGAGCCATCCATCCCATTTATTTAAAACCCCCTTCTTATTCCCCAGCCTTCACTTCCCCTGAGTTGTGGTGACATGAGAACTGCTTTGCCTTGCCCTTCAAGAGGGAACACATTCCTTCAGCCCCCTCCCAGCCTCTGCCATCTCCAAAACTTCTTTATCATCAGACTTCAGCTGGGGCTGTCAGCAAAGGAAAACTTAAAGAATTAGATAATGAGAAACGCCTCCACCAGACTGACTTGAACAATGACAAAACCATCCTTTAGTCCTCAGGCATAGTGCGCTGTATCTGTGCCCATTGCAGCACCAGCCAGGCATTGCTGACAACTTACTACTGACTGCATTAAGATATTTTTGCTGCATAAATAAAAGCAATAAGTCTATGACATTGAGAGTTTGTCTTTATCTTGCAGTATTTATTATCCTATTATCACTCGTTGCAAACATCTGTGCTCAGCATTTCCTTCCTTGTAGCACTGAAATACTAAGCTTTCATAAAGCTTAACCATCAGCCATAAACTCAATAAACTGCTGTATGCACTAATGTGGAATTAAAACCTTTATTAGCGTGATTTATTTTAGGCACAGATGTGACAAAGGAGCCCATAAAAATTACAGGCTGCTTGTTTTCTTTATTTTTCTGCTGTTGTAACACTTGCAGTGATTAGTTGGCATTTTAAAATGTGTTTGGGTGTTGGTGAGGGGTTTTTTTTTTTGATTCTCAGACAAACATGGGTAACCCAACAAAACTGAGATGCTAAAAAGTGTTGCAATTTTTACAGTAGGAATCTTAGTAACCATTCAATTAATTGGCTGGCTGTTTGCCATTACTTAATGCTTGCCTATGATGCGGCAAAACTTGCAGACACATGTTTTTTTCATACAGACTGTGTTGGGGCACAGCTTAAGCAGTGTGTGATCTGGGTAGGCAGGGATCAATGGAGGCAGGAAAAGTGGAGAGAGAGGAAGTTCAGAGTCTTTCAGCTCAAGTTTCCAGTTCATACTGACTGAAGGTGGGATCAAACTACAGGTTCTCTCTCCCCTCTCTCTCTCACAACCTGACTAAGGATAATGCAATGAATAAGTTTGTAACACCCTAGGAGGGCATGGAAGAAGGTTTGCTTAGCTTCAGCATCGTAAGAATATAAATAGCTGTTGTACCATGTCAGACCAATGGCTTGGTGTCTTATATCTGGTTGGCCTAAAGTGGATGAACAGCAGGGAGTATGAGAATGCAAGGAGCTTACCACTATCCTCCTTGAGAATACTCTTATTCTCCAGCATCCTTTAGTTCATTTGTAGCCAAAAATGGTGTCTTTGAGTTAAAAAGCCTTGTGTGGATTTTTCTTTCACGAATGTGCCTCATCAATTTTTTAATCTATTTAAACTTTTCATCTTACTATGGCTTCACCATGCATTGTGTGAAAGCACTTCGTGAAAGCACTTTTGTCTGTTTTATTTCTAACATTTTCTAGCTTAATTTGCTATCTTCTGTTCTAGTATCAGAGGAGAGCTGAACACATTGTCTAAAGAACAACTAAACAAACCAGGTGTCCTCATTCTGGAAAAGAGTTGCTGGGATAACCAAAGTCACTCCACAGATTTAGTTGTCCCGCTTATCTATATTTATCTCTATACCTTTTCTAGTTTTATAGCCTTTTTCTGACATGGGGCAGGACCACAATATTAAAGCTGTTACTACAGCATTGCTTTTTCTGTTGGAATGATGATGTCTGCTTTATTGTTTCTTCTTCTAAGCACTCCTAGCAGCTGAGATGCTTTTTGACAATTATCAAATACATCTGTTCCATAGCAGAATAGCAAGCATTGAACACAGCTCTGTTTTTTCAATGGCTATCAAAGGATCAATTTTAACATGATGAACAGTTGAACCTGCGACAAGCAGAATGCAGACCTGTATAGAAGTGGGAAGAATTTGACTTCCAGTGTGTTCCTCAGTGCCATGCTGACTTTGATAAACACCAGATCATGGCTTGCATCTGGATTTCATATATTCAAGGTTCAGAAAAATTCTGCAGTGCTAAGGATCAGGCTGGGAATGCTCAGTGTGTGTGGCTGATGATAATAACTGCCTGTTGCTCATCCCCACTCCCCATTCAGAAAGTGTCCCTGGCAAACACTGATTGCTTGTCCTGTACATAGGCACAGCTCTTTCATACTTCATCAGTAGTATCTTGCATTTGGCCTTTCCTTGAAGGGGAAGAGGCTCACAGATGACTTCTAAAGAAAAGAAAATTAACTTTCCACTAATGAAGGAGAGAGCTTTCACAGCCAAGACCAGTAGCTGATTGTGCCCTTTGCAATGACCTCTGTGTTCATAATCTAATGGCTTTGCATTGATATATGAATGTGTTTACATCTTGAGGCAATTGCTGAAAGCGGTAGAGGACAACAGTAAATGTAGTCAAGCATTAGGCAGGGTCATTATAAAGAAACCAGGAAGGCTTTAATGAAATTCACTGCAACATGAAAACATCAAGAGGCTACTTCATGTTCTGTAAAACAAAATCCAATACAAATTAAAGATGCAGAAAAAGAGAGGTTTGTTCACGCACAGCTGCAGTTTTTTAATCCAGCCGTGTCTTGTAGGTTCCTCTAAGACTAGGGAATTTTCCATCTAGGATTTCAGTTCAGTTCCTAGTTAAGACAGGAGATAGGTGGAAAAGTGAAAGACTTTAGCCTGTGTATGGCTTTGGGGCACATTGGGAGGTGTGGTGACGGGCTAGACTATATATGTGATGGCAGATCCAAACTTCACTATTTATTTCTTTTAATGTCCCATCTGAAGGTAAGGACATGGAGCTATTATTTATGAGTGATAACTGCAAAACTCTGTGATCAGATTAGGGACAGGCAAACCTCCTGAAGTGCAGCAGACCTGTTTAAAATCTCCCATAAGAGTGGATGTTTTTGCAAGTGTCTTGAGCCTATAAAGATTATCTCTTTTCTGTATCAAAATGGAGCAGTTCCCCCAAAGGAAGTCCTTGCAACAAAGCTATTTTTACATGAACCCACACTAACGCAGTCTAAAATTGTGTTTATATATGTGGGATGCAAAGTGAATGTGAGTCAACAGTGTTATGATGTTGTAGAAAACAACAAATACTGGGATGTTTAAACAGAAGTCAATTGTGCAAAGTAATTGTGAAGTAATACTTCCACTCTTAGTGCTGATAAGATTTCTGTTGGAAGCCCATACTCAGGCTGGGTACCACATTTCAGATGTGGCCTAACTGGAGAAGAGTGATAACATGAATAGAGGTCTTGCAAGTATGGCCTAGAAGTAGATTGGTGGAGTTGAGGTTGTTCAAAAAAAGAAGTGTAAGAGTGGAAGGGTGTAGCAAGGAAAGAATAAGCAAACAATCTAATCTACTTGTCACAGTTGCTAGGAAAGGAAGTGGTGAGTTTAAATGAGAATGGAAGTGTTCAGTTTAGAGACTGGGGAGAACCATGGCTGTGGTGAGAGAAAGGCTTGCATAGGTTAGTTGGACAAACTGCAGTATCTCCAGTGCTCAGGGTCTTTGAGAGCCAGGTAGGCAAGTATCTCTTAGAAGGAATGGACTAGCAGAATGCCTGGGGCCTTATGACTCTGTAATAAAGAAATAAGTACACATTCTTGTCACAGCATGGGTGAATTCACAAAGGATATACATTCCTTTGCATCAATTGTTGGAAAATAGTGTTGTTCCCCCTGTCCCCTTGAACTGGGAAAGCAATATCGCTGGAAGTGCCGTGGCTCAATCAGGTTGATTCCCTTGGAGATCTTTCAGCATGTTTTGCAAAAGAAAACATGTTAAGCAAAGTCACTAGGCTAATTTGCCATCTGCATAATTATATTTTGCCTGATTCCCTTCACAGGCTATTCCTACTGGATGCAGTGTTTTTCACTTCCTGTCTTAAGCTGTTCTGCAGTGTCAAACAGCTGCTACATTTCATCCCAGGGCATTTGGATGATCCTTATACTATCATTAGTTCGCCTTGTTTTCAGTTTTTCTCCCATTATCCTGATTAAGCTAAGTTCCTTCAGTAACCCCTGTTTGTATAGGCAGGTGATTTTCTGCAGCCTGTAATAAACAAATTTCCTTTTTCATTGCCAGTTTCTTCCATAAGGATTATTTAATAAAGTCAGTTTGTTGGAGGAGTGTCTGACATAACTCCGGCTGTAAAGGTTGCTTAGTGTTTCTAGGAAGACTGATAGGGCACCTAAGTAGTAACATAAATCCTACTACCATTTTGCATAACAGTACAGATTATGTGCTGAGGGCTCCAGAGCTGGACGCAGTACTCCAGTACTTTGGGCCGATATCTTCCAGTGCGGCAGGAATAATTTACTAAACTGTCTAATAAATTTATGTGCAAGGTTTGCTTCAGTAGTGCATATACTAAACTGGAATGATTCTATTTTTTTTTCAGCCAGGGAAGAAGTTCACTGTTTCAGCTGCCTGCCAGAATCACTTGCCTGTGTGCATGTTAGCAGGTTGGGATCAAGAGGGTTTCTTAGCACATGCCCCGGGAAAAGGGTAAACAGTGTCCATTACATCTTTGTCCCTGGTGCTCTTACCTGAGCAGGCTGACAGAAGATCATCAGTAAGAATGAACAACAAATGTGATGGTCTGGACTAGAAAGAGTGGATATTGGTTTATGGTTTTCTGGATGTGACGGCAAGAATCCCTAGGGATTTTCAAGGCTGCTGAAAACAGAGAGGATTCTTTATTCTCCTCCCTGCAGGATTGCTGGGAACACATTTTCCCATGGAGGCACCAAAGACAGCACTACTCCACTTGAAAGGGAGGAGGAGTGAACAGATGGGATGATTTTAGCTGGTAACCTGCTGGGGGAATTATACTGACTTAAGTCAAGTAATGATTTTATTTTCTGAATTGTATTTTACAGGCAGTAAATACTCAGTGGTTTTCCACTGAAGCAAACTTAAGAACCCACTTCAGCCTGTGTATGGGTTATCCACTTCTCCCCTTTCACATGATCTACCTGTCTGCTTAATATATCAAAAGCTGCCCGCATCCTACTTCCAGAGGCCAGGCGCAGTGTACCTCAACCCTATTTAGTAACCTTGAGATCCAGCAGCAAAACATATAAAGGGCTATGTGAAGTAATCACAGAGAAGATGCCAACAGCTTCCTTGACTCCCTGAGAAGGCAGGACCAGCAGGCTGGAAAACTGCCACTGACATGTCTGGTACTGAAACATCCTGCCAGCTCATGTCATGACGCTAGTAAGAGGGGTCAGCAGAGAGAAGTTAGAGAAAGTGCAGATAAAGGATGGAAGAAGAGCTTTGCGAATTCCAGAAGTAGGAGGTGAAATTTTATCTAACCTGGCAATCAAATAACATCCACGGTGCTGCCTTCCTCCTGTCTGGCCTTCCTCCGTACCATCCTGATGCCTAATTAAGGAAACTGCTGCTTGAGGACTGCATAATAAGACGACTATGCTGAAGACATCTGCAGAAAGATAACTTGTTGGGGGAGAGCTTGATACTTGCCAAGGTGATCTACGATGCATCAAGGGTACTCTTGCCTATTGTCTGTAGCCTTTGCTGTGGTGGGAAGCATCTGTCTTTCACAGAAATGGATCTCAAATCAATAGCCTTGTAACCTTAGGGTGATGATCTTAGATGTCAGGATGAATATGGAAAAATTATTGGCATAGGAGGTGTCTCTAATTGCGCTGAGCCATCTTAGTAACCAAGGTGGAAATGTCCATGTAGAAATCCTGGCTCTTTTGACTTCTCACCCCACTATGAAGGTCTTGCCCTTACTTGGACTTCCATATTCATAAGCATACAGTCATGCCCAGCAATTCAATATGCCAGTGATGACCTGCAATTCTGGTGCAGTCCTCATTGTTGTGGTATTTTTTTTCAAAGCACATGTGGTTTGTGTGTATGCTGTGTTACACGGTTTTTGATCACAAATTAATAACAGCTAGCAAGATGAACAGTAACCATACCATGCAGCTAAAAATCCTGTAGCACTTCACAGACACTAGTGAAGCCTCAACATATCCTTAACAGATGAAGGTTTGTTGGAAAGAAGCTAACTCCAAAGTCACTCAAGATGGTTATTTATTTGGGAATATAGGCTGAGATCCCTATGAGATCTGTCCTGTGGGACACCTAATATTTGGGGTCATCCCCACTTCAACATGCCCAGCTTAGAACAGCTAGTTGTCTCAAAGACTATGTGCAAAACCATTTTCTATTGATCGCAGTTTTGATCTATGTGACTTACCTGAGAAGATTCACATTCAGACCTAGGAGCTCTATCTTTAGTGATAAGGTTTAGAAAGGCTGAGGCTGAAAGGTTTAGAGGAATTAAAGGTCATTGACTAACATTAGAAGGAGCAGGTTTAAATGGAGAGAGGTATTCTTCCACCACTTGAATTTGTAGTGTATGAACACTTTGTGGCAAGACAAAACTTCCCTGTCTTCACTTCCCTGAACTGAGTGTCGCATGAAGCCTGGGCTAAATTTTTCAGGGAGCAAACTGGTCCCAAAACACAAAGCCTGTATTCCCTGGCTATATATTTCATACATATATGAAATTATTATCCTTTGGAAGGATGGTGGTCCTTCAACTAAGAATGAATGCCTTTGTTGAAGGCTTTCAATGCCAGAGGCAGTAAGACTTGCATGTAGCCAAGGAGGGTCTCCCAGAGGTGGTGTTCTTGCGTTGCAAAACCTTTCTTGTATTACTCAGGTATGCTTTCACCTTGCTGGCATTGCAGTCTATGTGAAGCAGAATAGCATTCTCCATTCACCATGTCTCTCTCACTGGGACGTTGATGGTCATGAGGAAGAGGGGGATACCTCATCTAGCACAAGGATATTTCTTGCTCAGGACAGGTAAACGAAAGATCACAGTAACCTTATGAAAATGCACGCCTGAGTTGCTGGACCTGTGAAGACCCATTCTGTGTCCTTTAGCTGCAATGGATCTCCAACTGAAGGAGATAAATTCCTCTGAGCGATTAGTACAATAACTTGCACAAATCATCTCTGACTGGGCTCTTGAAATCTACTGCTTAGTCTTTCTGTCTGACCACTGGGTGGACCTCTGTGCTTTTGCTTCTGCCTATATAAAATAGAAATACTAGTACCTCAGTCACTAGAAGCAGTGGAGTTGCAAGACTTGATGTTGGAGGCTCATGCATGTGGAGAAGCTTTGAAGTTTTTAAGCATTTTCACTTACAGTCCCAAAAGAGCATGAGATTTTTCTCTTAAAGCTCAGAATCAGCCATCAGTGATGACTTTTTTTTACACTGCACAGTGGCCAGAACCATGTCTAACATTTCCACACCTGAAACATGTCCAAATCAGCACTGATCTGAGAGATGGTCTATAGTCCTTTCCTGAGACCAAGAGGAGGTTGAGTGCATGATCTCAGCATTTATTCTCCCAGATGGAGCCTGGCTTGTACCTGTTTCATTCAATAAAACAGTAATATAGGTGGGGAAAACAAGGATGAAAAAAGACTCAAAGTGCCGATCAAAAAATGAGACTGTGAAGATTATTTCCTGCAAAGCAATCAGATAACATGCATTTTGCCCAGATGGTTATGAATATTAACCATTACTTTTGTCAGATGTGAGTTACCCCACCTCTCTTCCACATTTCCCATACGGTCGGAGGAACCACAGTAACTCATAAACCAGAGATGTGGCACTGATTAATCTCCCCTTTCATCATATATACTGTATGAATTTTTGAAATGTGCAGTAAGACATATTGCAAGGATTGAAGATTGGCTGAAGCTTGGAAGGAACCCATGCCCTTTGTCATGGTGTTTATGGGCGATGAAAAGGAACAATTAATTGTTTCATCCATTAATGCTGCTGCGCAATGAAACAGCATGACATCAAAGTAATGTTGTTCTCATTATACTTTTTTAAATGACTCTATAAGAAGAAGATTGCCTACAATGTATATTATGAAGCTCATATAAGTACTTTCAGTGTTTGGTTTCTATCACAGAAAAACTCTCTTCCTGACTTTTTAAAACTTTGATGCTCATTGTAAATGATAGGAAGACAGAGCAGTTCTTTGTTCAGGTCTGGGAGACTGATAAAACTGGGATCAGATCTGAAAAAACAGAAGTGTGACAGATTTTCTCACGCCTACCGCATGCACAAACAATAGGAACACTGGTCTTTCCATTTGTTTAGCAGACCTGATGCTGGTGGAAGGTCTTGACGCTGACAGCTGTAGCCTGTGTATGGTTAGTCAGTGCAAAGAGTCAGGACAGTTGCCTTCAGCCTCTCTTGAGCCTGAGGAGCTGCCTCCACTCAGCTCTCCATGTCTGTTGTTTGAATGAAGAGGTGTGTTTGGAGCTGTAATTTTCCACGACACATGCATTTTCTGTAGGCTGACAAACACTCGTTAGGTAGTAACGGCATTGCTTGCTGCTGATCTGGGTTGGATTTCAGCCTACAAGTGAAAGGCACTATACATCGTTAACAGACCCTTGAGCCATCTAGTCCTCTATAAGCATGTATTTCTGCTCCATAGTCAAGCTATGCACAGCAGTAAAATCTATTTCCTAGGCAATGTGTAACTCCCTCACCCACAGGTGCATATAGTTACATACAGTTCGTTGGGTTCGGGAAGATTGCTTGGGTTGTAGCACTCCCTTATAAAGGTTGTTTCTGGAAACTAGACGTGAATCTCTGCTAGGCTATAAAAACAAAATGCAATGAAGCTGTTTCAAACTTTCCTGTTCCTGTTGACATGGAGAGGTGTAGGACTGTATGTTGCAATGTGAATGTCATTGATTTGTTGTTGCAGGCATTAATGAGAAGGTTTTGAAAAGGTAAATGAACTTCGGCTGATTTCCTGCTAGACAAGGAAGAATGATGACATATCTTCAGTGGTCACGCACAGGATCATGAGTTTCACAGTCAGTTACAGCATCAATGCAGCAGACCAGGTAATCAAGTACAGATTATGTCTATGGCTATATCAGAAAAAAAACAACAAAATTAATAACATTAATGTAACAACTGAAGATGACTGCATGCTCTAGTCTTAGTTCTGGCCTGGCTGGGAGCCCAGGCTTTTGAATTCCAGATCAAGGCATGACAGTAGAGAATAATTTAAATGTATGAAACCCTTGTGGTACTGGTTTCCATTTTGCAGCCTGATTTGTCCTGTGCATCTCAAAGCAGTCTGTACTGGAACTGTTTTGAGGTGGGTTTTGAACCTGGAATTACAAGTAGCTGAAGCACGTTGCTCATGTGCAGTTAGGATTTCCTCATCTGCATTAAGAGGTGCAGAGGGCAATGGGCTCTAGATTCCTGATGTGAGCTCTGAGGGATAAGAAAGTCTGCCCCAAAGAGGAAGTACTTTCCCACCAGGCAGGGATGCACTTTTATCACAGAAATGCCTTCCACCACCACCCTGTCTGTTGTGAAGAGCCACAGCCTGTCTGCATCTGAAGGATGCTGCCTTTCATATTAGACAACAGAGTGAAAACTAACATCTCTGTATGAAAGTTCAGGGACAGTAGATTTGTCAAGACAGGTAATATACAGAGGTACTTTGATTGGAAGTATTTCAGTTGGCTGGGGATGAAGCAAACAAGAGGTGCAACCTGACAGCAAAGCTCATTGCTGACATTCACTAAACAGCACATGGTGACCTGGTTTTAGCACCTCCAGTCCCCAACAACTCTTAACAGTTGAGTTAATCCTCCCCCTGCAGAGGAATACACCATAACAGCATTTACAGCAACAGGTTTCAACAGCAATGAATCTCTTCCCATGTAACTCCTAGGAAATCTGGAACAGGAAAGGGGGATAAATCCTGTATGTAGTGAGATGAATTAATGTATCAGTCAATCAGGTAAATATTTGGAAGAGATGTAGTGCTGCTGCTGCTGCTTGTCTTTCTAGTGTATTTGCTAGCTTGTTGGTAAGTGGACATAGTTACAGTATCATTAAAACCAAACAGAAATAAGGCCCAAATCAAGGCAGGATTTGGATCTAATTAGAGACTAGATGTTCTGATATCTATCAGGACATATATGTTGTGATACAGGACTCCAGTCTACATATGTCTACATTTATGTTTATGAGACACAGGTGTATTTAAGCATTATGTTTCTCCCCATCTACTTATATTTAAAAATCCATATACCTGCTGTCTGCAGGAGCAGCTGCCACTCCCAGGAACAGAGCTATTGTGACATTTTACAACAGACATGTGCAAGCTATACACAATGGAGACTTTAATTGCTTTCTTTCCAGCTCTTTGTGTTACTTGAAATAGAAGTATTCAATCTGAAATTATGTGCTAGCTCTTTGGTAGAAAACGCTGTGATTATTGGGCCAAAGCAGATACCCATATCAGCATGGAAGCATCTATACTCCATACCTGAAGGAGGCAAAATGTCCCCTTCCAGCTTTGTATAGAGAGCAATTTAGTAGAGATCCTTTATGGGTCCTAGCTCTAATTGCCCTAATTTCTAGCCCTAATTGCCAACAGACCTTCACTGTAACTATGTAAACACCATCAAGCAACCAGTCTTTAAAAGATAATTGGTGTCAGCTGGAAATACCACTCCAGAGTCAGACTCTTGTAGGTATTAAGAAAATGTACCTATTACTCTGTTCTCCTTGTTTCTATAATTTTAGCTTTACATTGAACTCTTTGCTAGAGCTGTAAAACTTCACTTGGCTTTAAAACTTGCCTTTCCCTCAGCAGAGTATGGATGAAGTGAAATCTGTAATAAAAATCAAGATTTATTAGCGTTTCTCAGCTATCCCCAAGACTTGAGAGGGAAGGTTATTGGAGTTACCAGGTCAGATAGTCAATGTGCTTGCAAGAGTCACAAAACTTATATCAGATGTGGTTGGGTAGGGGGTCTGGTGGCAGACATTTACTCCTGGTGCTGCACTAAAATCCAAAGATACTAGTTTCCTTCACAGTGTTTTGATTCCAACTGTGAGAGATAAAAATATAGAATTAAAGTGAATACCAGGAAAAAAAAAAAGAAGAAATATTGATGACAGCTTCTCATGTAGCAAAACACTGAAAATGAGCGTTTAGTCTGGGACAGTGGAGCTTCCCATCCCACCAAAGGGGCTGTAGGGCAGGGCCCCAGCTGTGCTGGCTGCTCTTAGCTGGTGCTGGAGAAAAGAGGACTCTCTTGCACATGAAATACATGGAGAAGTTTTTTGAGGGTTTTTTCCTACCTGCAGAACTCAAGGCAGAAGTTGTGACAGATGTTTATGATGTGAGCATGTCTTGCTCATGCTATAAATTCATCTCTATTGGGCAAAAATCAAAGCACTGTAAACAAGTACCACTTCCTTCCACCTGGGTGGATCTGCAATTGCTTTCCACTGGTCAGCATTTGATCAGACAATAAGATCTAGCACTCAGCACCACTATTTTCTTGGGTGTCTGCTCAGGATTGCACTCATCCTAACCTTTCAAACACCCTTGAGGAGTGGAGAAACAGTTAATCATTAAAGGGCAGGCTGAGCTCTAGCTGAATTTGAAACAGCTCCAAGTGGGAGTCAGACCACACATGGTCCAAAAAGGAAATTCCAGAATGTGTCTGTTAGCTTTAGCTTTAGCTAACAGCAGCCGTAAGAACTTTTAGACTTAGGGAAATAGAGACAATAGGCTTTTGATTTTAGTGTGAAATGCCTCAGTGAACTCAGAGCTACTGGACAGTAGTAACTGCACCAGGGGAAAAAATCTTTTGCATGAGGACTTGGCAACTGCAGATGCTCTGGATCATGCAAACTGGTGGCAGGGATATATAAGACCAGGCAAATGTAGATACTTTATGATACTTTACAAGATCATAGTAAAGATAGAGTAGAATGCTCTGTCTGCTTTCTGTGCTTCTCCAGAAATACCATTCAGCCATGAACATTTAACTAGCCAGTTCAACGGATTTTGTCATTATGCTTTACAGAGTAAGAACAGCATATAGCAACAGGAATATCACTGAGTTTGAAACATAGTCAGGAAAGGCTAGGACCCTTTCTTCTCAATCCAACCATCTCTTGCAAACATGTTGCTGTAGCATGACCTCAGCAAACTGATGAGTTTATGCAGATGTATGACTATACACCTGCATTCACACACACTCTCTAATGCAGTCATGCATGTAATGCTACTGGGGGACCTCTTCCAGGGTAAAATGGTCCCTTGCTAGAATACAGCAGAACTTTGTTCTGGAACAGCCACAGTATTCCTCACTTCCCTGAAGTTTCGGAATGTTGCTTACAGTGCAGTACAAGTCGTAGATATTTTTTGTAATGTCCCATGTCACTGCAGGATGGAGGGTACTGAAGCATCCTGGGTAGTTGTCATTAATGAAGCTGAAGATTCTGGGGACAGTGCAGCAGATTTTTATATGGTTGCATTGGTGAGGTTGGTGGGGGTGGAGTTGACATTCCT
>NW_010522311.1:16203-17296 GCF_000687285.1 Phaethon lepturus
AGGAACTGCACGTCTCGCTCATCACTCAGTTGCTAAAGCAAGAACTGAAAAAAGCCTGGCTGCTCTGGCATTAACCAAGAACACCAGCATGCATCCAGCAGCCTCATCAGCTCTCTTCCTTCTTCCTCGGGGAGGTTCTGCCTCATCCATGGCCTTGGGACTCCTGCTCTCCCCTCTGGTGTGTTTTTCCCATCTTCCTGCACCACACCATTTTAAAATGGACCAGAGAAAGCGTATAAGAGGGACTATGACACATGATGCCATTGCTGAATCTTGAGGTTGCTTCCTGGCTTCTTCCCTGCAGCAATTCCCTGCTCCAAGCATTTCAGATGAAGGGCGCATCCTGCACCACTGAGTATGGAAAAAGCTTCCAGAGATATCTCCTATTTTAGCATATTCTAGATTTTTTGTGGCTGTATTTAAAGCCTGCCTATGTAACACAGGGAGAATCACTCATTCTTTTCCTTTGTTAGCATTTCATTGCTAATACCTCTCTGTTGAAAACTTATTTTGGGGTCTATGAACTACATTATTAGTTGATATACATCAACACCTCTATAGGTGAGGGGAGATGACCCTGTTGCTCCAAAACTGAGCCAAGGCTTGTCAATAAGAGTCATATCTATACAATGGCGAAGACACATACAGTCAGTGCAATGGCTACTTTCTAAAGCTGCATCCACCTTACAGTTCTCCTAGCACAGACAGGCCTACTATGGGCTCACTGATCTTCCCATATCTCCCATTTCCTGATGAAGTAGCAGCCACCTTCTGCACTCCTCTCTGTCCCCGCAGTTGACAGGCATTGCTCTTCTGACAGCCCAGGAGCCCCCAGGCCTTCATCCCAGACCTATCCCCATTCCCAGGGCAGGGCAGTCAGCCTTGGAAATCCTGATCCTTATCCTTCTGTGGACAAAATCCCTCTTGCTGGACTCACTTTTGCTGTCCTTGTTCTGTGACAATGACAAAACCTCATTTTGCCACTATTCCTGGAAAACACCAATGCTAAATCAGTAAAAAAAAGTGGCAAAGTTGAGTCAGAAAGCACAACAGGAAAGTGAAACATATTCACAGAATCACAGAATCACAGAAA
>NW_010522312.1:0-8578 GCF_000687285.1 Phaethon lepturus
GGGGACCGGCGTGTGGGGCGTGGGTCACACCCGCAGCGGGGGTTGTCTTCATCGCGGCTTTGTTTAAACGGGCGGTCTTGGGTATGGTCTGACTTGTGAGGTGGCTCGTTAAAACGGCAGTAGAGAAATGTCTTGGGGTGGTGGTGGAGGGGGGAGCAAGGAGGAGGTCTTGGGCTTTATGAGTGTGCCTTAACTTTGGCTGCTTTTCATGCATCTCAAAAAACTGTCAGAAACATCCTGAAGTGTTTGAAAATAGTCTTCTCATTCTTTCTGAAACAAAGAATATTGTGAGGCCCTGTAGCTTGATACACAGGTATAAAAACTGATTCAGGCATTATTGCAAGTCTCAGTAATGGCAGTGACTTTCTTGTCACTAGGTTTCACGTAAGACCAAGCTAAGTTCTACAACTTTCTTGTACTGATGTTAAGGTCAGGCACAGTGTGCTTTTTGTTAAATCAAAGCTCTCAAACATTTAATTAACAGCAGAGCCCATCTGGCAGTTCTGTAGCTTAGTTGACAACCTTGTGTCTTGGCCAGCCAAGAAAGGTGACCATGACAATTTGCTGATTAAAAATATCGGATGTGTCTTACCCTTTTATTTCACTTCTGGCAAGGTGACTGGATCTAATTAAAGGTTGTGTGGGTGCATGTTGTACAGAAAGGGAAATAGGAGATAAGTGAGAGGAGGCTGATCAGGTTAATGTGAGCTTCATAAAGACTGAACTAATAATAAGTGCACAAGGTGTGCAAAGAAAGCCCTGACATTTTTATTCAGGTGGGGTTTCAAGCCCATGGGAGTGCTGCTTGGGTCTTCAGGTCTGGAGTCAACTTTCCAAAGGAGCGAGTGCCAGCAGGTCATAGTGGAGCTGGCTGGCAGCAATGGGGCTGCCCCAAACTCGTGCTGCAAGTGGCATCTTTGAAGTCTTTGCTCTTTTTTTTTGGCTGGGAACACCTGCCTTGTATTAGTGACTAGGTAAAATGGGATCTTACCCTAAAACTGCCTCTGCAATAGAAGATGAGGTGTTGGCCTATGGCAGTGAAGCCCAGGTCCTTCCTCCATCCATTTTGAGCAGGAGAGGTTGCAGCTCTGGTGTGCAAGGCATGGGAGGGCTTGGGTGTGTGAGCTTGTTGTGTGAGCGTCCCACACAGTGCTGGGTGTGGGGGAAACGTTGGTGACACCAATGCCGAGGGCAGCAGCCCCCAGCAGCAGTACAACTCCAGCTGCCAGAGAGCGGCTTGGGCGGAAGCGTGGGTGGGTACAGGCTCTTGTGCGCCTCAAAATCTGTGACTTTGTTGACCATGTTCTTGATGGGATTTGATATTACGCTGAATATCTTCGTATTTCGTTTGTTCGACATCACAGTGAGGTTTTTCCCTTTGTATTGCCAGAGCTCTAACCAGATGGAAATTCATGAACTGAGGTGGATGCTTCTCTAGTGGCTAACATGATACTGCCATTAAATAAATTACTGATGACCACTCTGGGTAATTCGGTGATGACTTCTGTAGCACTCCAGCCTGTACAGGAATCCTCAGTGCCTTAGTTTTTAAATTTGTACACACCTTTCTTTTGAGATTAGGCTTTACTTTAAAATTACTCTGGAGAAACTGAGAATAAAACTGCGTCCTGAGGAAGAAATGGAATGTGGATTGGTTTTAGGTGACAGTTTAGCAGGTCTTTCAAAATCTCACCTCCTTGGGTGGAACTGGCAATGGATGTGTTCCTCGCACTAAAAATGACTTTCGTACGAGATGGGCCTGTTCAGTCACCCCCCCTCAGGACCTGTTTGCCTTCTCCCACTCGGGTAGTTTTCTCAGGCTTGTAAGCCTCTGGTGTGGCTTGCAGTCTCCGTTTCTGCAGTGCCTGGTATGCTTAAATAATAGATGCTGAAAGTGAAATGAAAACGTCTAAATGAAGAGTCTGTCTTGCAAATGATGCAGAGCCACGGTGAAAAGCTGACAGAAACGGGCAGCTGATGGTGCTTTTAGTTGCTACAGCATTAGTTGTTAATTGAGGGCAGCTGCAGATTTTCTTGTGGTGTCAGCACCTATTTTAGTGGTAGGTCACGGAGAAGGAGGGTTTTTTCCTAGTCATTTAGTTAATGGAATTGGCTAATGGGCCATGGGAGAAGTTTCAGGCATCACTGCTGGGACTGTCCGATCCATCCCAATTTACCTGTGCCGTTTAGAAAGGGAAGAAACACAGAACTTGCAAAGAGACTTGAAAGCTTGTGTGTATGTATACCTGCCCAGGTATAAATTTTATCTAAATTTTTCTGGGTTGTGGCAAGGTGACAGGTGTTAAGCTAATAACTGGGTTATCGTGTCATAATGATGATGAGAAGTTCATGAGGAATTGCAGCATGAATTAGCAATGAGCAACCTGCAAAAAGTTTTGGTTCCACTTAACTTCTTAAAGATGCCATAAATGTAATTTACAGATGGCTTGAAATGCCAGCTGTAACTTTTTTACAGGATTTACTTGAAAAGTTTTTTGTTCGAGCTATGTAAGAATATGTAAAAGTCACAGTATCTTTTTATAAACCTTACGTAAGCACTGAAGTAAGTTTGTCTTCATTTGAGATTCAGATTTATGATCAAACTTCTGATGTGTTTGGTTCTAGTGGGAAATGATTCATTTTAAGTATCTTAACAGTATCTGTTTGTGTAGTTGAATAATTAGCAGTGCTGTAAAAAGGCATTTAGGCATCTCATGGAGAAATCAGGGAAACCACTTAGGCTTGTCAACTCTGACACTCCACAGTTATCTCTTGCTTCCATTATAGATGGTACATATCGAGGGGAAATAACATGCAAATTATATGTCTGTTCCCAGCTGTTAAAAGACTGGGACCTGAAGGGAGGTAATAATACATGTCAAGAACGAACAACCAGCATAACTGAATTTTTTTTTTCAGTTTATATATTTTGTGCAGATTACTCCTAGCAGCGTTGTCCTGTGATTTATACTGAACGTCTAGCTCATTCTCCAATTCTGAATGCTGCCCCTGTATTTTACTTTGGGAAACTGTGTCTGCAATCATGACAGCAGCGTTGAGACTTGTAGTTAAATCTGAACAGTGGTTTAGGCTATATTTATATTCTTACTTTGCCAGAAGTTCCCTGACAAACTCTGCAAAATAGCAGAAAGATGTATATGGTGATAGTCACTTCTTCAGCATTGAAGATGTACAGGTCTGTGACGAGGAAAAGAGGAAGTTATTTTTAAAGTGCTGTAGTGAATACTGAAAATGCTTTCTGAGCTTTGCTAGTAATGAAAAGACTTCTGTCATTCAAGGTGGATGGCAAGAGCGTCTGATCTCGCTTCCAGGCTGTCACAGGCCCTGGGCTCTTACCCCTGTATTAAGCCCAATGACTAGTTCAGCTAAAGCACAAGTTAGAAGAAGGCATCCTGTTAGACTTAAAACGCTCCCACAGGCTTCCCTTGGCAGTTAATGCCAATTTTTTTTTTGTGTCTTTCTGTGCTCAAAAATGTGTTTCTGATTTCTAATTAGAGCTGTACTGGGAAGGGACAGCTGACAATTAAAAATGAGTCATGAATGCATGTTTTGAATATCCCTTTAATTCTTCAGAGATGTGAGTAGACTGAAGATGGAGGAGTCCAACAAGAACAGTTGGAACTTAATTGTGGGTAAGCAAATCTGTCAGAGTGAGTCTGGCCTTTTTATAAGCCAAAGTGCTGCTCACGTACTTGTTGGGTTTACAGGCTCCCTATTGCACACAGGAGCCAAACCTAGACCAGGACACCTGCCCTGATGGCTTGGAGGTTGTAACTGTGTTTCCCTGAAACGAGGCATCTCTAGCAAAGGTTCTGGTGAAGGTGATGGTGGGATGGGTGGTGGGAGCCAGCCTGTTTCTGGGCTCGGGCATGGTGCCTCTGTGCTGTTCCTTGCATAGAGAGAGGTGTCTGCCGTCCTGAAGCACTGTGGTGTTGTTGCATGGCGTGCAGGGACCAGGAGAAAGAAACGGCAGTGAGAGAAGAGTCTTTTATGTGCAAAACGTGGGCTGTGTCTCCATCTTCTCTGCAGCTGTGTATGCCATGAGTTGTAGGCATCTCTGACTTTGGTGGTAGTGGTTGATGTCCAGGAGGGCAGTGGGGATGCCTAGTTGGGTCTCTTGGGCAAATGTTCATAGCATCTCACTTCCCAGGGTGGATTGCTTGTCTGCTCTAGCTTGGTGATCTCTTAAACCTGCTTCATCATGTGCCAGTGCTCTAAAGTAAAGGATGCCCTTCCTGGCTGTAGGTGCCCTGAGCTGTTGGTGGGGCATGCTGGGGAAATACAAAAGGGTTTCACTGCAGCTGCTTTTTCAGAACTGAAGTGCCAGCATTACAGTTGAGTTCTTCACTGCACAAACGTACCCATGCCTCATCCCAAGGACTGGGGTTTTCTTACTCTTCTACCACCCTCGCTGCCCAAAGGGGCGACCAGTGCATTTCCATGAAGCCATAGTGCCCTGGCAGGAGTGGATTGTGCCAGCGCTGTGCTTTCCCAGGAGGTGGGAACAGTCAAAATGTTGGTTATTGGACGAGGTGCCAGCCCTGGTAAGGCTGGTTTGTGCTGAGAGGTTTTGTACCAGAGGCTTTGAGAAATGTGCAGTACCCATGCACCTAAGACTGAGGGCTGATCTGTCCCTTACCTTATGTCTTGTATGGGTCTGTAATTAGTAGACACTGACTTCTAAGCCCCAAGTCCCTGGACTTAATTTTTTTTTTTTCATGAAGACTTTAGTTAGTATTCCTAAGTGTAGCTCCAGATAGGGCTGTCACCCACAGGAGTGTCCAATCCTTCTCTTGCTCCCACTGAGCTGGCAGCCTTCGTGGCTGCTGTGAGGCGATAATGACTTCCTATAGTGTGTGTGTACACATTTCAGCTTCCTAATTACATAGCTTGATCATCCTTTGTTCTTGAGGTAAGGAGAAACACTGCTTTAGCTTTTGTGCGCCTTTCATTATTTTATGTAATTCCCCAGCCCCTTCCAAATAATGTTTGTTTCGTTTGTTAAAAACTGCAGTGTTTTTTTTGGAGCCTTTTTCATGATTTCTGTATATTTCTGATCCCTTCTCAATTCTGCAGTCTCATTATTAAGGGGGAGGATGCTGCCCGGACCGACCCAGCTGATTTTGCACCGTGAATTCCTGAAGCGGTGTCAGAGCTGTTGCTGCTTTATTCGACATCCATACCACTCTCGGCACCTCTGGGCTCTTTCCCCGCGGACTGCGGCGGCCCGTGCCGCAGGGGCCTTACGGGGGCTGCAGGTAAATCTGTGCCCGGCTGGAAGCGGCGAGCTCTCCTCCCGCACTTCCGCTGCCAGCTTCTGCTCGGTGCTAGTATCTGTGTGGCTGCGGGACAAAGCAGATCGGAGCACTGATCTGGCTGGAAACAAACCTGCTAAAATATCCCCCCCCAGGCTATTCTCTGTGCGCACAGCGTCCCACGCGCTGTGCCAGCGTAGCGGGAGAGGGTGGGAAGCCTCTCAGCGGCAGTATGGGGTCGTGTCAAAAATTAATAGGCATGAAATCATGGTACTGTGATTCCCTCTCGAGCCTGCGATCTGTTGGAAACCAACGTGACTTGTTCTAAAATTTGGTCCATGAGGTCCATCTTGGCAGATGATGGTCAGAAGCATCCTGCTCTGTGGGTGGGATTGGGAAAGCTCCTTGCCTTGTGTTTCGTATTCATGCATGCCACCGGCCTGCAACTTGTTAATCTCAAAGATGGAAGAGTTTAGTTTAGAACAATGATCTCCCCTGAGGAGTTCTGGCTCTTTTCCCCCCCTTTTTTTTAACTGCAACTGTTTTCCCAGTTTAAGGGCTGGGAGTCTCCCCCGGAGTGAGACAATGTCAGAGGTTGAATGTGTTTGTTTAGGTGCATAAACATGGCTGTGCATGGTGGGGCTTCCGTCACAGTGTTTTTATTGACTTCGTGAGCTGTTAAATGAGAAAAGGACGGGGCTCATTCCTGAGCTGTTTTGGAACAGTTGTGTCAAAAGGACCCAAGGACCTGGGACAATAGTGAACTCTCTGCAAATGTTGCTCTTTTCATCCCTGTGTCAGCATATGGTGATGCAGAGGATCTCTAAGAGTTACTCCAAACTAATCTGGTTTGGACAGAGAAAGATACATGAGTGTTTTATGTGGCTCTCCCGTCTTTCTCCGGATAGAATTTGCCAAGTGATTTGGGGGGGGCAAAATTATCTTTTAATTCCGACTAGAGAGCATTTCTCTCTCTCTCTGGCTTTTGAGCATTTTAAAATCGGAGTGTGAAAAGTACAAAGGACAGTCAGGCTGTTGATTATGAGACAAAAGTATGGGGACATGACCCATGCATAATCATTAAGTGAAACAATATTGCAGAGTTTGATTTCCAGACTTCTGACAGAAGAGCAATTGGAACAAAAGAGTTGATAGGTCGTCTCTGCTTTGCAGCTTGGCAAAGGCAATTTAAGCCTTTGGGTTTTTTCTCACCAGTGCATTGTTACTAGCCCAGCGGCTAGTAGGCAGGTTGTACTGTTTCAACTCCTTCCCAAAGTATCCTTGCAATGTTAGTAGGTTGATATATTAAGACATAATCCACTTCCCACTGCAGTCCGGTTTTTGGAGGGCTTCACTAGAGCAAAGCCTCGCTTTTTTTCCTGAGTGCATGTTCCTCTAGACCCAGCAAAATATCTGCTGAGAGAAGGTGTTTAGTTGAATCTTTCTTCAGAATAGAAACTGATGCTGGGGTCAGTCCTACTGTGGGTTGTTTTGGGGTGTTTTGTTTTTTTTTGAGCAGAGCGCTTTAATGGATAATGGCTCAACTACTGGAATCTGACTTTTCACTCCAATTACCCACAGATAGACCAAGATATGTCTGCCGTTCTGCAGTAGAAAACTTCAGTGTGCATTGTTTACATTTCAGATACCAAACCAGGGTGAAAATCGGGCTGTTCATTCATTGTGACCTGTCATGTAGCTGAGTGAGTGCACATCCCTTCAGGCCCCATTAGCATGAGTTAACTTTGTAATTGGGTTTCTGGGGCAAATGGGGACAGGAAGCAGAAGTAATTTGGCAGGCTAGGCTTAGCTTTTTTGTTCTGTGCGGTGTAAGTGCACAGGAGAGCAGAAGGAAAAGATGGGTGCGGAATGGCTGGAGAAATCCTAACAAGGTGGAGGACAGTTGTCCATATGCAGTTTTGACATTATGGAATATTGTGCAGCTATACCAAGGTGGGACTTTACAGCTATGTTGAAGCAGGATTTCTATAGCTCCTGTGCTTTTCAGAGCCCTTCTCTTGCTCTCTTAAACCTGCTCTGTGTTCTCCAGCTTCCAGTCCATCTGGCAGTAACATCTGGCAGTAGCACCTTGTCTTGTGGAGACTGGCAATCAAAAATGGGCATGCTGAGTTGCAGAGGAGTTGTCACTTAGTTTTGAAACTACTTCACAATGAAGATGTTAATAGAAAAGTTTTTACAGTTTCTGTAAGCTCCAGTTTTCCACAAACAAACCAAAAAGCAGAAAGTCTAAATTTTTACTATAATTTCTCACAGCTTTAGCCCTTGGATAGTTTTGCTGAAAAGCCAGTTTTGCTATTTAAACAAAACAAAACTGTAAAATGTTAGGGTTCCTGAGCAGGGGAGTCAGTTTTTTCTTTCTTTTTTGAAGGCATTAAAAGTCATCTGGCTCTTTTCAGGTGTTCAGTGTGGATTCACATGAGTGGGATTAGAATTAAGCTGCTTCATGGTATTTTTTTAAAACCACACTTCACATTTTTTAATAAACAACTTTGCTTTTAAAACAACAGTCATTATCCTAGACTAATTGTAAGACTTAACAAAAAGCAACACAAGAAGACACTTTTAGTTTAAGTTCCATTCCTTCCTGACATGTGGTATTGAACTCGTTCTTAAACTTATAACTTACTTTTTTTTTAATGGTAAGCTCTTGAAGAGTTTTCTTTCCTCAGCTGAATGCTAGTTTTATTCTGGTGTTGCTAACCTTTTTCTGCACATGTGATTTTACCAGCAATCCACTCGGGTTCTTTTCTGTGCATGGAAAGTTGGTAACTTTCCCAGATCAGATAAAATCACCTGCAAGAAGACCTTGGGGACAATCTCCCTGAAACCAGGAGGTGCTGAAAATGATGCAGGCATGATTAGCTGCAGTTTATGTATCTTGTCAGCATCGTTTAACCGGGCTGACAAACTCATTCATGCTTCTTACTTTGTTCTTGCAGTGTTGTGGGCTGTTTGACTCATGTTTTTTTTCAAGTAGACAAGGGTTCTGATGTGTGCCCGTCACCTTAGTCTCCATCCTGATCCCATCTGTGATTTATCACTCGGTCTTTATCTCTTTTGTGGTGTTTGGTGGGTGTTTTTTTTTTTGCAGTTTCTCACCCAATCACTGCTGCCGCTTATGAACGCGGTCATGTTTTTAAAGCAATGTGCGAGATCGGTCACATCAACGAAAATACTAGTGGCTGCCGGGAGCCTTCTCAGCTGGGGAAATTTAAGGCGAACAAACCCTTCTTTGTGTCGGTGCACACATCATGATTGTCACGAGTTGTGCGGTGGGCGTG
>NW_010522313.1:0-4196 GCF_000687285.1 Phaethon lepturus
TCACCCAGCGAAGAGTAAACCTGTCTAAAAACCTGTCTGTTCTTCTACTGTTCTTCTCTCTACTCATGTGTAGCAGAAGGTAAAAATCTGACCCCTACTCCGTAACAGCTGTAGACTTTCTATAATAAGGATACCAAACCCAGGGACCAGGCTAAAGAGTGAAAGGGAGAATCAGATTCTTAGAAAAATTCAGATGCCAAATTACCATAGAAACATATAGGAAAGATATGGTACATCTTGAAAGATCCAGACCGTGGGATGAGTTTCAAGATTAAGACTCTTAAATTTAATGTGTATGGGTAGGTGTTTATAATTATGGTAAATGTCTAGGCACTGATTATAGCTACAGCCAGAATGGCTGTTTAAACTCAGGCTGTAGTCAGTGGATATTTAGGATATGAATCATTTGCCCAGTGCCACCCAAGGTGCCTTAGGAACTACATGGGGCTAGCAATCAGCACCAATGATGCAGCAGCTGAGAACCAGGGAGACACATCTGGGCATCTAGAATGGCACTAGATACCAACCTGCAGGGAATCGAGCTTAAGCAAGCGATATAATGGAAGTTTAGACATTTAGTTATGTAGAAAACGGCAAGACTCAAACTGAGTCATGTCCTATGGGCATCTTAACAACATCTTTCTTTGACACCTTTTGCTCTGAACTCACTGCAGCCAAAGCAATAGCAAAAGGAAATTTCCACCGAGTTTCTAGTTGCTTTTTGAAATATTTTCTACCAGTCCTGAACAGATTACAGAGGGGTATATGCCATGAATGTATTCAACTGGCCGCTTCCTTTTTGAGTCCTGTTGCATGATCTGTCTTTATAGGTTTTTTTTCTTCTGTGGAAGTGGATGAGCCTTATTCCCTCAATGGGTTACCACCATCTACGCTGCAGTATAAGGACTATGCCATAACAATGGGTGATTGTTGCTAGATCTCCTTTTTGGCTAAACAGCAGGCTGGAATGACGACTAAAGGAAAACGCAGAACCCAGGGTACTGATGTGTACAGTGACAGTGGCAGAGCAAACAAGTGAGAAGGAAAAGCTCCTAAAACTCTGTGAGTAGCCACGATCGGTTTCCCGATTTTCTGACACTGCATTTTTCAACTATCAAAAAGTGATGCTTTCCTCACCTTCGTAACTCCCCCTCTGTCCCCTTGTCTTTGACATCAGTTTGGTTTACACAGCCATATTCTGTCGGGATCCTTTTGTGTGTTTTTTTTTTTTTCTCCATGGTTTCAAAAAGAATGAAGGTAATTATGAATTGTAAAAGGAGGAGGAGGAGGTGTAAAAAGATGAAGATTGATTGCTCAGCAATGACCTAATTTTCAAAATGACAATCTATTGGATTCTATCAGAGCTAGCTGCTGACCTCAAAGTAAATTTTATTCTTTTTAATGTATTTCCTTCTGTAGGTTTGTGTTTGTTTGTTTGAAGAAAATATTGACACTTAATTTTATGCCCCTTAGAACTCTTCATCATTCTAAAATGGTCTGGATGAAGTTAGAAAGATTATATATTTGCAGGTACTTCTTAATTAAAGACTGGGCTTTGAAATAATAATGTCATCTCATTTCACTAGTGCAGATGAAATTATATTATGATCTTTGAAAATTAAAGAGAAAGGCAAAGAAATCTTTGAAAAGAAGTTGCCAGTAAACCTTCCTTCTTTTTTTTAGGAAACATTATCAACGTTTGGAACAGAATTTTTCTGTTTATTTAAAATGTATGCTATCATGCTGATTACTGCTGCTGGAAAGCACGTACCAGCCTAAATAACATGCAAATGGTCAATACAGTCTTTTTGAACAAATGGGTTTTACAGGCCATTCTGCAGTATAATTCACCCATAAGCTTGCTTAAGCTGGAAACCATCATCCATCATAATTTTGTACAGCACTGGGTGTAATAGAAACCAAATCTCATTTCAGGTTCTGGACTGGATGTTTAATTAAATTAGCAAATGGAGATGACAACAACAATAGCAGGAATTCGTCCAGCTGGTGGAATGCATCAGTAACAGCCACCTGGGAAGCTCTGCCAGGCAGTTTGCCATCAGTAGCGAATACTGGCAGCATTGCTCTTCCTATCTAAAGTTAGTGAAATGCGATAGCAGAGAATTAAATTTGCCCATAAGGTAAATTGCACACCACTTACTTAGGCAACTGCTCATGCCTTGGAAAGAGGACTCCCATCAGGAATACGAGGACAGGGTTGGGCAGCTTCCCTCTCATTTCATCATGCACCAGGTAGGCATGGGGAGCTGTCACCGGCGGCCCCGAAACTTGTGCCACCCACCCTGCTGGGCCCGTGCGCCTGCCAGTTCGGTGCCAGGGCAGGAGAGGGAGGTGGGAGGCAAAAATAGAGCATCAGGAAGGTGGAGCAGATTTGGATACTGGGCTAGGAGGAAAGTGTGCCCTTTCAAAATCACATTGTGCTGCTTTTGGTTTAATTTCCAACTCTTTCAAACATCAGATACCATACTGAATACAGATCCTGAAACAGCGCGTGTTTGAAGTACCATCCCTTTTAGCTCAGGTTTACATACACCAACAGGAACACCAATGGCACATACTCTGATTTTCAGTTAGTGAATATCCAGAGCATCCTTCATGGTACGCTCTACCTATGCGTAGCAGGGTCTCAGCATTTCCCCCTTTCTTTTCTCAGAGTTTTCCTGCTTCATTTAATCAACTGAAATCTGATCATGCTTCAAAAGCAACAGGAAAGGTCCGTAAGATGATTCTGAACTCAAACCCCGGGTAACACTGGCGTGGGAGCTCTAGAAATAAGCCAATTAAACGAGCTTAGAGACAGAATAGTGTAGCAGCACTCCTCTTCAGCACCTCTGACGATAACACTTAGAGACAGCTTCTTTACAGCTCCTGTCCATGGATTACACACCACTGAAAACATGCTTATTTGCTAGCAAAGGAAAGCATGCAGACACCGAAGGAATCCTCCTGTTTTAGACAATAGGGTGAAACAGAGCACCTTCCCCCAGCCAATGGCTTTTCTATCGCAGTTAACAAAAATCTTCTAAGGACATACCGTGTTCTTAGCAGTATCTGATCAATAAATAGGACTTTCTGGCTGGTCTCTTAACTGTATCTTCATAATTTTTGCATATGATTACATTAAAGAGACCGTTTAAATACTTTCATAGTATGGACAACATTTTAATGAAAAGTTTGTTTTATGATCCAGCTTTTCCTCCCAGGCTGCGGTATCTTTGCTACAACCGGTTACTTTAAAGCATCATATCACAAAGATTGTTAGTTATTGAACAATAAAAGGTGGATGCTGATATAAGTGAGCTAACAGCAGGTGAGCACCAGCATTTTATTCATAAAACATCCAGCATCACTAGGAAAGTGTTCAGATACCTCTTTTCCATAGCACGAGAATGAGCATTGATCAGTGATGACTGTGAATTACCTCCAAGCTCCAAAAAAAAGTAACCATACAGTGACTTCTACATAAGGTATTGTCACTGACAAAGGGTCACTTCTCAACATTTTTAATTGGAAGTACATATTTGAAATCAGATAGCAAAAGATGCATTGTTTTCTGGAGAAAAACTGGCAGTGAGCTCAGCTGAAGTTTTATGAATTAAGAGTGATCAGGCTCAATCAACAGAGTTTATATGACAGATGCTTGGAGATAAAATCAAGGCGAGGCCTTAATTCAGAAGGGACATGCATTATGCTCTCATACCATCTAGTGGGATCACCTTGGATTAGCTTCAGTATGTCCACAGCACGGGGGCAAACACCTGCACGTGTAGCAGTGCTAAAATCACTGCTAATCAAAATAGCCTCTTAAAACTAGAATGAAGATGTACACAGCATTCCCATAGGAAAATAGGCATATCAGAATGTTTTTTCCTTAACAATTTGTGAAAGTGAGAAAAGGACATTTCCAAGCATCATTTAACATACGCACTATATGTAGGCATACAAGTCCCAAAGTTGTCTCTCCGTCCAGCACGCTTTGAGCCATGTCAAGAACTCCCTATGCGAAGGGTAGTCTGTCCGCTTCAGGCCTTTAACTTCACTGGATTGTGCTGGCAGTTTATGGGACTTGTCTTATCAGTGTTATTTGGTTAGGATGTTATTAAGGTTTCCAATTCTCTCGTTATTTCTGAACCTTAGCGATGACTGAGATCTATGCCCAGGTAGACACAAACTTC
>NW_010522314.1:0-13411 GCF_000687285.1 Phaethon lepturus
GTGGGCCCCGAGGTGGTGCCTCGGGGGAAGTGTATTTAAGAGAGGGCAAAAACACCAGGCAGGCAGAGGAGAAGGGGAAGAAAAGGGTGCGAAACCACGGTGTGAATGCCAAGGTGAGGGCAGAGGGAGGGGCGGGAGGTGCTCCAGGCACCACAGCAGGGATTCCCCTGCAGCCCGCGGAGAGACCGCGGCAGAGCCGATACCCGCACTGCAGCCCATGGACGACCCCATGCTGGAGCAGGGGGATATTTCCTGAAAGAACTGTGGCCCATGGAGACCCCACACCAGAGCAGACCCACCCTGAGTGACTGCAGCCCATGAAAAAGTGCCATGCTGAGGCAGGGGAAAAGTGTGAGGCGGAAGGAGCAGCAGAGAGGAGCCGCTGTGTACCGACCGAGCCCCCCGTCCCCCATCTCCCCTGTGCCTCTCAGGGGGGTGGTAGAGGAGTCAGGAGAGGAGGGAGGAAAAGTCTTGGTTTAATGTATGTTTCTCACTACCTGAATTTATTTTAATTGGCAATAAACAAAATTATTTTTCCCAAAGTCAAGCCTGTTTTGTCTGTAATGGTCATTGGTAAGTCATCTCCCTGAATGTATCTCTATCCATGAGCTCTCTCATCCTATTTTCTTCCCCCATCCCACTGAGGATGGGAAGTGAGTGAGCAGCTGGGTGGGAGTTTGGCTGCTAGCCAAAGCTAACTCACCATTATATGTGAGTCTTATTCATCTTAAGATTTAGCTGACAGATGAGCAATCATCTACTAAAAAATATTCCCTCCAAGATTTCTCTGTGCAATCCTCATTAGAACATAAATACTTTTCCTTGTGACAAAAAAAAAAAAAGGTGGATCTTTTATGTCCAGCTTAGACCCTTTTCTGCAACCCAATGCATTTTAGGTTTCATTAGAGCTTTCTGTCTTTAGTTTAAGAAATAACAGGGTTGAAGTTATGGTGCCTAAAAAAACATTTCTAACATAGCTATTTCGTTATTTGTAAAGCTAATCCTTGACTTCATTTGTAAGACCAGTTATGATGCCTGCCTTCTTTCCTTCCCTTTCATGTATAATATCCAGGTTCTTAAAAAAGCAGGAATTATTATGCTATATTTTATATTTATTAGTCTATATTTTGTACCTGACTTTTTTTCTTCTCCGTAGTCTTTTTGTACTGGTTTCCTCTTACTGTTACAGACCATTTCTCCAATTTATCAAAAACATTATGAGTCCTCCAAGGTGCTTGTGATTTCTCCAAGATTGGCCTTGTCAACAAATTTTATCAAGTACTTTCATCTTTAATTCACTAAACATAGAGTTTCTATGTAAAAAAAGTATAAACTCAGGGCTTACAGCTGGGAACTTCCCTATGATAATGTAAGGAAGAGGCTTCTGTTTCCAGCAAAACCAAACACTCACTTTTATATTTAGAGTCAAAATTTGGATAAAGGTGTAATGTAATTTTTAGAACTATAAACATAAATGGAAAAGTGGTGAGGTATGTCCAATTTACCAGTTTTTAAAAGCCACTTGGAATGAAAGAATTATACCATGACAGATTAGTGGTCTTGTATATTCCATTATATAGCTCTTTGTTAGTCTTTCAAGACTGCACTGAATCTTTTAATAGACTTAATCATTAAAAAAACCCAGACAAAATGAAATAAACTGTGTTTATAAACTGTGATTCTTCAGCAAATGCAAAGTCTTGGATTCCCTCACCAGGAATTTGGGCAACAAATTACCTTTCATGGTTATTTTTGTCAAGCAATGCTTCCTTATTCCTAAGCTGAATCTTGAAACCATTATTAAATGGAAAAAGATGGGGACAGAATAAACTCAGGAAATGCAGCAATAAGCAAATCAGCATGACCATTGTTAGGGAAGCTGCCCACTCTAAGAAGTCCCAAGGTATGATTAAATGCAATTTCCTTCAGCAGTAGGGCTACTACACACAGATGACATACCACTCCCTCCCTCTCTCCCTCCATCCCTCCCTCTCCTTTTACCAGCTGTTCCTTCCTACCCCTGTACTGTCTCACAAACAGATCACACAGCTGTTTGTGAGATTTCATGATATATCAGTTAAAAAACTGGCACTGATTAAAAATAAACCTTTAAAGATGACTAATTCAGGAAAAAATTACTTCTAGCATTATTTTTTGTCTTTCACTCACTCTACTCACAGTTTGACATTCAGGATTTGCAGAATCCTGACCTCAAGTCAGTCCATCAAAATGTCCAAAGAAAAGCTATCCCAGCTGAAGAAATTATATTCATATATACAGCAGCTAGGGAAGTCTTCTTCAGAGGTGGTAAAAACAGGTTTCCATTCTCAGCAATAAATCTTGTCTCTGCATGATCCACCACTTCAGAACTCCACAGATGCAATCCACCAAAAATTGAGGTACTCAGTATTTGGCGAAATTAAATTTTCCCATTACACATATATGTTAAATGTCTATGTCTTTTCAGCTGCTGCAATTGAGCTCCATTAGAACAGACAATTCAAGGGCACGTATGTATAAATACGGTCAAGACTGAGGAGAATAGGGAGCAGGTCACGTTGTGGTTCCAGCTAGGGAGCAGGAAAACTAGTCAGGGAAACGGAAGTAGAGGAGGCTGGTATCATCACCAGGATAAAGGAAATCCAAAGACCTTGACAAAAGCTAAGAGTAGAAATTGCCAGCAGTGCACCTGTGGAGGACTGCTGGTCTTATCGTGCTTACAAATTACTTCCATGGACATTTTAAGAAATATCCTGGGAAGCATTTTTTGTATGCTGCTTAGGCATGTGTGAATATAAACACAGACATGGCGTGTGATACACAATATTTTTTAAAAATTAGTATGTTACAATGTAATTAATGAATAAGTATAATGCAGCAGCCTCAGGAAGTGTAGATAGCATGTTGTGTCAGCCTTACCAGAGATACTTTCAGTTACTGTGATCTTGTAGCACAGATTTTAATGGAAAATAGCACTCACATAAGTATGCAATTATTTTTTGTTTCAGAATCAACATTTTATATAATCTAATCTGTCTTTATTTTCATTTATACTATGGTCTCTTTTTCCACACATATCCTTTTTGTTCTGTATTTTTAATTATATTTACCTCTTTTTTTCGATATGGGTAATTTAAACCACCACAAAAGAAATTAGTGTAAAGGAAATTGTACTCAGAGCTTTCCCTCTGAAATTCTGGTTCTGAATCATGCCTTCACTTGAATGACTTCTACTTTTTTTCATCTTTCAGTAATCAGTACTCTAATCAATAATATTAGGCACTCAAAATTTTAATGATATAATTATTCATGTTTTCTTTGCTTTCATATTGCCCAATTTCCATTGATGTTTTTAGATGTAGAGTTATTACCTGTTATTCTCCTGAATATGGGGTATTTATTTCCATATCCTCCTCCTTTCCTCCCAATACTGCATTTTCTTCCTCCGTCTCTGATACTAACCCCATTCTCCAGTTCATTGTACATACAATAGAGCAACAACTTCTGCTGAAACCCCAAATAACATGCTTAAAACACATACTTTGCTACAAATGAAATAAAATGACTGACGCTTCCTCTCTTGGTAAAGCAAAACTAGGAGTCTAAGTTTTATTGACCCTCTTGGATGTAGGAAGATAGCTGCACTTGCAATACAATTACTTGCTTCTACTTTCCTTCAGATAAAAGCAGTACTGTTTTTCTTTAAGACTATGACAAATCTATATTATGAGTCACTGTCTATAAGGTCACTGTAGGCGCATTACATCACAGGGAGAGGCACAACTCAGCGTTGCATTTCTGTATTATTTCACTGGAACATTTCTGCCAAGTTTTGTTAGCAACAGCAAGGGTCAGGTTCAAAATCTATGAGTTCTTTGTACAATTACAAAACAAAACCAGATGAGTATTCATTCAAGCACCTGGGAAAATGAAACCCTTCCTCTGAAGGCCAAAGGTAGTCAATACTTTCCTGTTCTCAAGGAGTGCATAATTCTGTGCATATAATAAAAGAAAAAAACTCAAAAACATTTATATTAAGGTGAAAGAGAGCACAAGCAACAAGGAATTAGCAAAATGTAAATAATGTATAAAGCACATAGCCCAAAATTAATTTTGACAACAAACTTTTTCCTTTGCTTCCTTATTTGCTGATGCAAGTACCAATTGGATAAATGTCGCTTTGGCCCTCGGTTTTAGGCTCTAGTGACCTGCATTTATTTTCTCTTAGTGAAGGTTCAAACTCAGAAATCCACTTGGATGGGTCCATTTCTTGCCCCTCAGTAGAAATACTCAATGGCTTCTTAGGACATGCATACACAGACTAGGGCTCTTCTGCTCTCATGAGGAGAGGTTTAGTACTGAAGTACCTAATTTATTATCAGGTCAGAGCCATCTTGTACATGGCCTGATTAGACAACGGACAGAGGATCATAAATCTTTCTAAACCCACCCCATAAGTGGAGTATGCCCACTAAATGACCTCTTGAAGCATCTTTGCCTATGGCCATCTACCTTCAGATGTGTAAATGCTGTGCAGAAAAGCCTTCCTGTTTTTTCCCAGGTCAGCTGCTGTAGATAATGATCTGTAACAATCTGCAGCAAAGAAGTGCTACCATCTTTTTAATGTCAGATTCATATGTAGCATTCTCCAAAGCTATGCTGATTTTAGCTCTGTGGTTGTTTGAGAAAAAAGGGCTATAACAAGATTTAATTCAGGTCTTGATGTAACCTACAGCTTCAGCACAAAGCTCCCACTACCTTTCAGGAAGATCTTGGACTACACATTTGACCTCTGGACTGCATTATAGATATGGTTAAATGGAACACAGGTTCCTTGAACTGATCATATGTCTTAATGTGTATATTTCTACCAAGATGGGTCAGACAAAGATGGGCTTGTAAAGTCTGGGGCAAGTGGAGCAACACCTACTTCAATATTCCCTCACAAATCTCCAACATCTCTGAGTGTTACTATGTAGAGGCACATTTTGTTCCTTTGGCATTTGGTGCATACTACACAGAGATCTCTTCTGTCTCAGCGATGCAACACATATAGTAATATTACTATACATGCAGCTTACTTGAATTTTAACCTCTATATTAACATAATGTTTGGACTGACAATGAGGAAGCTGTTCATTGCAAGAGATTTCTCCTCCTGGCTCAGCTGCCAATTGCAGAGTATTTATTCATTTTTGGCCCATGAAAATGAATGGAGGAATATAAATCTTAAACACCACACATTTATTCTGTCTCATTTCTTTCAGCTGTGTCTAGAAGCTAGAGGATAGTGAACCTAGTTTCTTTGTTTCATGTGGGAGAATGTCTAGTAAGAGCTGAAACAGGACCAGACTTTCAACCCTTTAAACTGAAAATGCAGAATCAATTCTAAGGTTTTGTGTTTATATTTGTTGGTTCATATCCCAGTTGAGGATCTGGATTATAATCTCTAAATTAAACAAATGTAATGCTATCATCTGATAGGCATAGCAAAAGAATAAGAAACTGAAAGATGATTAGTTCAAGTTTCCACTCAGCATAACTCATATAACCTCTGATACTAGAAATGTACATGACAGGTTTCCATCAAAGAAGGTTGTTTTGTCCAAGTCAAAAAGAAAACTCCAGTTGGTTTCAGTGGTAGAAGACCAAGCCATAGATGTTTAAATCTTAAGAGTAAAGTTATTCTGTTTCTGTTTGGCCTCCCAGGTGACCTAAGTTTACAGATGATTTGAAACAGATGATGCAGAAAGCAAAACAACTATACCACCAACAGTTAAAGTTTGAGAATGTACTGAGATTTTTGCCCATATGATTTTCAGGAGGTAAAGGCAAGGTTCTTGGACTGACTAATTAGCAAATTTATTCTGTTTGGTGGTCAGTTTAATTCTTCATCCATTACTTACCTTCATTTAGTGGCTTATTTTTTCTAGTGTGATAATTCTTTTTCGGGTAGTGAATAAAATTAATTAGGGTGAGGAAAAAGAAATTAAGCAAGTTTTAAGGAAATTATTTCCTTAAGAGTTCACAATTTATACTTTTTTGCCATTTTGTAACACTCCAATTCAGTGTTTATTTTCCCCATAATACCTCATGAACTTGTATATAGAAATGAGAAATAAATTGCTTTCAAATCTTGAGAAAGGTTCCACTCCTGAAAAATAATGGGTCTTTTCCCGAAAGTAGGAGCAAGAAAACAAGACTAACACAAATAAAACATTATGAATGATTTTTGGTTAAAATATCTTAAATATTGATTTAAAATCAGAAAAGTCAGGAAATGCCAAAGGTGTTCATAAAGTTTCATTAAGTTTCAAAAAGTTGAAAGAGCTGTTTGTAAAAGAATAGACACTTTGCTTGAAGGCTGTTCAACACCAGAATAAAACAGGTTCAGTCCAGCATGCCTGCATCTGTCAGTACTCTGCAGAGGGCATAACAGACAAATCATATGTCTTAGGCAGATATGTCTGAGTTTGATTCATTAGAAACATAGTTCTGCATCCATGCACAGAAAAGACATGGACCTGTTGGAGAGGGTCCAGAGGAGGCCACAAAATGATCAGAGGGATGGAACACCTCTCCTATGAGGACAGGCTGAGAGTTGGGGTTGTTCAACCTGGAGAAGAGAAGGCTCCAGGAAGACCTTATTGCAGCCTTCCAGTACTTGAAGGGGGCTTATGAGAAAGATGGGGACAGACTTTTTAGCAGGGCCTGATGTGATAGGACAAGGGGTGATGGTTTTGAACTAAAAGAGGGTAGATTTAGACTAGGTCAAAGACATTTTTCACAAGGAGGGTGGTGAAAGACTGGCACAGGTTGCTCAGAGAGGTGGTAGATACCTGTCCCTGGAAACATTCCAGGTCAGGCTGGACAGGGCTCTGAGCAACCTGATCTAGTTGAAGATGTCCCTGCTCATGGCAGGGCAGGGGGGACTAGATGACCTTAAAAGGTCCCTTCCAACCCAAAGTTTCTATGATTCTGTGATTCTGGCTGAAAATTGCCAATACAGGAGGACAAGGTCCATCAAGAGAGGAGCATGTCAGTGCCATCCAAGACAAGATCTTGCATAAGGATTTTGTTCATAAGATGATCTAAAACTCAATATTCTGTTTTGACTTAATAAAAGGGAAGTTTCTGCGTTTCTGCTAGACAGCAAACAGTATCTATTCCCTCATTGCTAATAATCCAAAAAAGCCTGTCTGTTACGCGGTCGCTTTTTTTCTGCAGGGTGCTACATGCCACATTTCCTAGGATTTGAATCTATTTCCCTCTTTACCAAAAAAGCATAAAGAGCTCGCAGCAAGATTAATGGGGAGATATGGGCTAAAAAGCATATTTAGCATTGTATCGTTTCCACCAGATCTATCCAGATCTGCTGAGTAAGTGACTCAGAACGTGGAGACTGGAAATTTATGAAAACTATCTAACAAGGGATCATCTGTATAAAACATTAGAAAGATGAAAGAATTGACAGAAGCAATTGTTCTTGTCACATGAACCACTTTGTATGTAAGTCTGTGAGTATCTCCAAAGTCATCTTATGCTGGGGCACACTGTCTCATCAGCTCCTGGTTAGATGATGGTTTACCAACAGTTCTGCATAAAATGACTTAATAAAAAAAAAAACAAAAAAAGAAAAAAAAAACTTTAATCCACTTTTAAACATTTAAATTAAGTTTAATATTTATGGCTAATAACATTTTCTGTGGTTAGCTAATTTAATAGGATAGTAAGAATGGATTTCATGCCCTGCAACTTTAGCCATTGGAAAGCTAGGTGTCTAGTTTCATCAAGTCAGGAGGGACTGGAGCATCACCCGTATAAGGAAAGGCTGAGGGAGCTGGGACTGTTCATCCCAGCTGACCAGAGAAAAGAGAAGGCTCAGGAGGACCTCATCAATGTCTATAAATGCCTGAGGGGAGGGTATAAAGAAGATGGAACCAGGCTCTTTCCAGTGATGCCTAGTGACAGGGCAAGCAGCAATGGGCACAAACGGGAGATGTCATCCAAACATCAGGAAGCACTTTTTTACTGTTAGGGTGACTGAACACTGGCACAGGTTGTCTAGAGAGGTTGTGGAGGCTCCATCTTTAAAGATATTTGAAAGCCATCTAGACATAGTCCTGGGCAGCCTGCTCTCCATTGGCCCTGCTTGAGCAGAAGTGTTGAAAGAGATGACCTCCAGAGGTCTCTTTGAACCTCAACCATTTTGCACTTCTGTGATGCTGTGAAGTCCTTAAGGTAATCCATATGCTTGGTGAAGAAAGGCAACTACAGAAGGTGATCCATCCAACCCATGTTAGGCATCAGTTTCTGTAATTGGATCCTTGAGGCACCATTTTCTCTCTGCTAATTACACTGAGAACCTAGATGACTGCTTTAGTTTTTATGTCTAAGGGGTGGTGAGTCAAACTTAACAAACTTGCTTGGCCATTTTTCCCAGAGCTTATCCGCATCTTTAAACACCTTTGAAAAATCTCAGGTAAACAAACCCATGAGTTTGACCCATCACTTCTTGAACTGTGTTAGCTAATTTTCTCTTTGTTTATAAAAATTGATCATATTTGAAAGAATTGAATTTGTAAAATAAATTTACTAAGTACTTCAGGAAGAACCAGGATGTAGAAGATGACTTCAATTCTTCTAAAAATTTTAGAACAGTGGTTTTGTATATGTTCTGTTGAATTCCAGTTCCCATGCAAATGTAGCTTAACCTAAATCTCAAATGGAAAATTGTCATCATTAATTATTTTTAGTCACTGTTTCAGAATTAACAAACCTTTATAAAAAATTAATGTCAGTACCCTCTCCACCCCAAAACCACCCTGATTAAAACTATTCTATTGAAGAGCACAACTCCGTAGTAATTTAAATACTTTTCGATAGGAGAGGACTGTATAACCTAACTGAGCCTCACGTCTTTCTGCTGTCTTGACATTATCTTAGAATAGAATCATAGAATCATTAAGGTTGGAAAAGACCTTTAAGATCATCAGGTCCAACCGTCAACCCGACACCACCATGCCCACTGAAGCATGTCCTGAAGTGCCACGTCCATATGTCTTCATGCACGACAGAGGACTAATTTTTTTTAAAAAGCATATGCAGCCTGTTGGAGCAAGATTTTAAGAAAACTCTAAAACACCTAAAAAACCTTAAAGAACTATTGAATTATGCACAACATCTCAACTTGTAATTTTGACTTTGAAGATTATTTTTACTTACTACATGAGTTAAAGCTGTAGTTTATATTGACTCTTCTTTATCTCTGTTTTCAGGTAACTAGAGATATGCAAATCTTCCTGTCGTTGACTCATATCTTGGTTATTCAGCTGACCACAAACTTCTCCAGCTCTCACCTATCTTTGTGTAAACTGATCACCAATAACAAGTTACCAATAACAGAATTAAAAATGTTGAAGCCTGGTCTAAATTTTCAGGAGTGGATAGTGATTTAGGATTGTTGAAACAGATGGGGATCAAACATATGAAACTTTATAGACACAAAAGCTACCTTTCAACCAGTGAATTGCTGAGCGCTTTCTGGAAAATAAGCTTAAAAACAACACAAGAACTGAGTCATTCAAATGATGCACTAGCAAATTCTGAAATGCAATTGAGCTAATCTGTTCTGTTCTTCATTTTTGTTCTGTGCAGTTAAAATTTACCATACTGACAGTAGTGGCAATATCAGGATGTAGGCAGAGCAACAATAGGCCTTATTTTTGTGTTGAAAGAACCAGTGGTAAAAACTGAAGATCAGCACAGTTAGCAGGTCCAATCCAGTCCCTGCAGAGAGTCACTTACCTTAAGGATGGAATTTTGTAAGGAAAAGGAAACCAAAAGGGATGGAGGACCAGGTAAATCTAACAAAGAATTTTTTATGAAAATACTTTTTTCATGATAAATAGTGTATGGTCAAAGATAAAATGTTCAAAAGGAAAGCAATAATAACTATTTTCTCCTTTAGAATTTTTTTTCTCTATAACTTCAAAATTGTTGTAGGTAAAGGTGTATCTTCTCTGTTTGATATCCCTTCCAGCTTTTAAATGTAAGTAAATTAGAGTAATGGTCTTTTTAAAGCACAAAACAAAACAACATCTGTACAGATTAGATAAAAAAAACTCATTTCAACTGACAGGATACTGATGTTTCTTGGTTGAAGAGTTAATTGTAATTCGTGATGGCATTTTTTTTTTTTTACTTTTATATTCCCAGCATGGAAAAAAAAATTCCTAACTACGTCCAGCTGCAGGAAAAATTATGGCATTTTGTGAGTGCAGAAAAGAGAGACACAGTAGAGCTACATCAGTCCTTGGGAGCCATGGAGAAAGCACTGTACTTATGGATAGTAGAAAGAATGTAAACTGATGTGCCCCTTTGTAAGGCTTCCCCTGCTCTTTTCATAAATCAGTTTGGCAGGAGGAATGGTTGGGTGTTGTGATCTTTTCCCTTTTCTAGACCCATTGAGATTGGCATCCCAAAAATGGGTGCAGGTAAAAATCCACACCAATTACATTTGTTTCTGACCCTTCACTGGTAGAATTTGAGGAAAAATTTCAGCTCCACAGCTAAGCCAAATTTGGGAGCACTTTAGATTCTTTATATTTAGATACTCAACTAAGTTAGCTAAGACATTTAATCCCCCAGGACTTTGACTCTCAATGATGAAAAGAATAGGTGTTTTCAGTAATTCAGTCTACCTCAGAACATAGATCTGAGTGAATTACCTTCTGGAAATACCTGTCATTTCCTCTCTTCATTGAATAGCAAAGCTCCTCAGTTAAGCAACTAAAATGAGGAGAGATAAATCTGGGCCTATGAGTCCCAGTAGCACTACACTGTGTGTTAAAGCGTCTGCTTTAAATTCCTGCTATACATTGCTGAAGAAGTACCATAGTTTTGCTGTTCTGTTTGTACCTGTTTATATTGCTTCTCTTAACGCTTCTCTTTACGGTCAATAAAATTATAGTTTAAAATTTTATTCACTCTTCGCATTTGCTAAGTTTATGCCTTATACTGGATACTATCCACATGTGTTACTTTGAAATCCAATACCGTGAAAAAGCAATGGTAACACTTAGGATAGGATTTTCACTTTGTTGAACAAAGTGCTGAATAAAAGAATCCCATTTTACTAGCTGAGATAATCAGTAAATAATCATAACAGCTCTTGCTAATAGAGAACAAAGATAATCCTTTGGCAGTTATGTCTACCATGTTTACATCAAATTGTAGTGGACTGCTTTTTGAAAGTTGAACACTAGTGAAATAAGGTAGCTGGTTGGAAAAATTCATAACTCAAATTCAGTTTTCAAGGTTTGTTCTTATAATCTCAAAACTCGATGCAAAGAGTTGTCTATACATTTAAGAAAGAAAACTCACTATCTTGGAGCAAGTCTAATGAAGCCAATGACTAAGATTTTTCACACTAATCTGGTCTGTACTGATTTACAATATCCATTTTTCTATAATCATAACAGTTTATGGGAGATGATTATCAAGTGGGTAAGTGGTGAAAATACATGTAGGTTTTCCCAGTTCACAGCATCATTGTTGATAAAGAGCCTCAACAAATAACTTCAGTTATCTCCACATGGGAGAAAGTGACATATTTTCAGTTCTTTAATCAGACTGCATTAAAATATTCGAAGTTGAAACATAGAACACTAATATATTCTTCAGCCTACTTTTGATTACAAATAGTAAGAAATAAAAATATTTATAGTTCTCAAATAGCTTTCTGGATGATATGTTTGTTTAGGCATTTTTAGACTTTTACCCCTGGACTGAAGAAAGAGACACCACTGAAATAATACTCCCTTTTAATTTGTCACTTTCCAAAATTATGATCAGAGAGTTACAAAATCAAAGAAATTTTAAGTTTGGATGGCACCTCTGGAGATGATAGCCTCATCCAACTTCCCACTCTGAGTAGGGTCACCTAGAGCAGGATGCCCAGGACTGACTAATCTGGTGGCCTTCTATGATGGAGTGACTGCATTGGTGGCTAAGGAAGAGCAATTGTTGTCATTTACCTGGACCTCTGCAAGGCCTTTGGCATGGTCCCACACAACAGCCTTGTCTCTAACAGGGGAGATGGATTTGATCAATGGACTATTTGATGGATAGGGAATTGGCTGGATGGACACATATGAAGGGTTGCAGTCAATGATTCAGTGTATCAAGAAACAGTATCAAGTGGTGTCCTCCCATATTGGGACCAGTACTGTTCAATGCCTTTATTAATGATATAGACAGTGATCAATAAGATCTCTTTAACGAGAGACCTTGAGAATAGTACCTGCTTTCGGTTCTTTTTTTAGAAGTATCTGGAGAATGAGACTGTAACAGCAATATTCTACTAGCACTGAAAATACTGCACCCATGCACTTGCATTTACTTGTATAAGCATAAAAGATTAATAAAAAAGTTAACATGCTAATCTTGAATGGAGCTAGATTTCTGACCCTTACTAATTTTTTGCTTTCAGAAAATATCACTAAATCTTTCTAACAAAGCACGTGCTTCACTCACCTCATGTGCTAGCCTGCATAAATAGGAGTAATCTGCTATTGCCTCGTGTTAATGAAGAAGACTTGTTTTTACTTTAGTTTTGTATGGCTTCCAAAATGTACTCTTATGCCTAATATCAAAGGGGTGATTTTGTGATTCATCTGATATTTTTTTTCTACTTGAAGTGACGGAAGATTGGAAAATAATCTGTGTTCAAACTCAGTTGATAAAAACACATGGTTGTCCATACAATACCATAAAAGTACCTTTTATTCAGGAGAAGTTTGCCTAGGTACATTCTTATATGCTAACAAGTTCCTGCTTAGCGTTTTCTCTCAATAAATCTATAAATAAGAGATTTGTGGATTTTGTGGTCACTTGTCACTTGTACTTTATGGTGGCTGTATTAATAAAATCCTCTGACTATGCAATCTCTATATGTAATGTCCAAAATCAGCTACACCTGAAAAACATATATCAAAAAATATTACCAACAGTTAGGTCTAGTATGTGTTGACCTCCTGATTTCAGTAGACATTATGAAGCAAATGAAGAAAGAATTACATATACATATGCAAGGGTCAGTCAACTCACAAAGAGTACAAGGATCTCATTGGTCAAGCAGGGACAAAATTAGAAAGGCAAAAGCCCAGCTCGAGCTCAATCTGGCCACAGTTGTAAAGGATAATAAAAAATGCTTCTACAAATAAATTATCAACAAAAAGAGAGGCAAGGAGAATCTCCATCCCTTACTGGATATGGCGGGAAACATTATCTCCAAGGATGAGGACAAGACTGAGGTACTTCATGCCTTCTTTGCCTCAGTCTTTAATAGCCAGTCCAGGGTATCTGCAGGGTATACAACCCCCTGAGTTGGAAGATGGGGATGGAGAGC
>NW_010522315.1:0-4133 GCF_000687285.1 Phaethon lepturus
CTGTGGGGGGGGATCGTGGGCTGGTCTCCCTGGCTGAGCAGGCCGCGGCGCGCCTCTTCGGTGCTGGCGCTGAGCCGGGGGTTCGTTTCACCTCCATGTGTGCGGAGCTTCACCGGGGAAGGGAGGCGGCAGCTTTTTCTCCGCAGGTTTCCCTCGCCGCTTTCACTAGGATGCTGGGCGTGGGGGAAGGCTGCAGCAGGGCACATTGATTTGGTGGTTATTTTGTGCGTTACTGCAGGCTGGGAGTTACATTTTAGGCATTGAATGAGCTGCATGACGTTGTTAATGACACAGGTTCGGCGCTGGCTTCTATGAAAGCCATGGTTTATCCTTAAGTTTATCCAGCAATAACAACAGCGAAATTAGAATGTGGTTTGTTTTCTGACTTTGCTTCTCAGTCGGAAAAGCAAAAGTGAGGGTTGCCCCTGTAAAATGGCCATCCTGCGGAAAAACGTGAATGCGCGTTGCAAGTTAGGCGTTTTGTCTGCGTTACGCGGGCCCTGGCAGGTGCAGCAGGCACGCCTTCAGCGCCGCGCCGCAGGGCAGGAGAGCGCCGGCGGGGTGCGTCTGTACCGCTGGTGTTCAAAGCTAGGTTTTTCGGAGGTGTACCCACGGTAACAATACATCGTAAATACATGTGGAGACTGAAGACTCCAATTTGACCGGATCAACATGCATGATTAAAATGAGAAAACACACGTTAGTGGTTGCAAGTTTGGAGCCTTAAGATACTCTTTTTTTCCACCATCATGTATGCTGAGGTAAAAGTCGTGAAAGTACGTAATGGTCTTCAACAGCAGATCTTAAAGTCAAAGTGGGGAAGATACTCCTGCTTGTGTGTTTTCAGTGAAAAAGGTAAACTGATTGACGTCATATAGTTACACCCAACACCTAGGTGTGACTGAAGATTTTTGGAACAGCGTTGGTAATTGAGCAAGCGATGCTTGTAAAAGTAAAGATACTCATTTAATGATGAGCCTTCGTAAATAACATATGCCATAAAAATGACTCATGAAATATATTTGCTCTCTTGTTAAATTTCATGACAAAGGACGAGGAAAATGCAACTAACTGCACAGAGATCTCTTCTTGTGAAATACTGTAACATGACCAATTCTGTAATTTCAAAAATCACATTTCAGCTTTGCCCAGCTTAATACAGTATATCATATCAATTGTGATTACATTTTCTAAGGGGTCTGGTAATATTTGCTAGAGACTACAAAGTAATTAAGCATACCTTTGTGTGTTTTAATATAGGCAGATATCACATTCTAGGCCCTTCATAACGTACCTTAGCAAGCAGGGTGAGATATTTGTATAGGCCTACTCAAGAACTGTTACAAAATGTCCTGGTTTTGGCTGGGATAGAGTTAATTTTCTTCCTGATAGCTAGTATAGTGCTGTGGTTTGTATTTGGGACTACACCAACTATCAGGATAACCTAGCAATGCTGAATAGTATTTGGAATGTGCATTACAAAATGTTATTTAAATCTTCAGGTATTCAGAATTAGGTACTCTCATGAAAATGCAAAAGCTACTGTTATAGCCTGAACATTCTCTCTGGAAGTACAGCAGCTTCGGGAGGGTGGTTTTTAATTTTCTTCCAAACAGAACATTTAGCTACAGTATATTTAAAACTTCTTCATTAAGATACATCCATGAGCCTTTCTTTGAATGCAATGAATGCACCGATGTCTATACAGTGATACATTAGTGCATGTACATGTTTTCAAAGGCACAACAATACTTAATGCTGCAAAGACTTGCAGATTTTTAATTTTTTCAGTGAAGGCCTGTGTAGCATCAACCCAGAGTTTACTATAAATAGTAATAAAATGTTAAGACCGCTTTGAATGTTACCTTTATATCCCCTTTATTTCCCAGATGACTGGTTAAGTTTCCTCACTTGCCTCATGGAGCAGGCCTTGTCTTACTTTGATGTTTGCATTTTTGTCTTTTTTGTGTTACACGCTAAATGTGCTGGATAGCTACTGTCTGATTTTAAGAGCTAGCAGCACTGAAAGGTTACCATGGTCAAGCTATTTGTAATTAGGTATCTCATGCAGATATCAAAACCACAACTTCCTTTTAACCCAAAACATGACTTTCTGAGCATTGTTACGTATTCTGCTTTAGGCTGTGCAACTAGGGAATGTCCCAGTTTTGCATTACTTGGGCTGTTTTAGGTAGACGGCTGTAGCAACAGGCCAAGGTGTGTTTCTTGGTTCACACACATACTGCCAACCTTTCTTGGTGTGTTGCAGCTGGATGAGCTATGTTGTGTGTGGGAGATCTTGGAACCAGAAGGAGGGTCTGTTGAGAAAAGATGTAGGGTAGCAATGTATCAGGAGGCTGAAAGACAGTTGCATAAGCTTTATGCAGTCCATGCACTACATTACAGGTCTGTTAGACTGACAGTTGGGCAGCAGTGACTAACAGAGATGACTGGTGATAGATTTGAGGGTGCCAAGTGCTCTCAGAAGCCTACATATGCTTCACATAGGCCACTTACAGTGAAACAAAATTCAAGGCTAAAATCCTGGCAGAACTGACAAAAGCCTGCTAAATTTCAGTGGGGCTGGGATTTCATGACAGAAATGCTTTCTAAAACGGCAACAAAAATAGCTTGGTCCTGCCTACCCTTAAATTGACTCTTATACTTATTTTGACATTTATGCTATTTTTAGCATTTATGCAAAATTTACTGCTCTTCTAAGTTGTAGCCATCTTTTTAGTTTGGATGGAGTTTAAAATGGTCTGAACAATGTTGTGCTGAATTATTTCTCAATGATGACTCAGCGAGATGGAGACAGCTGAACATAGCTCTGCAGCATGAAGACCCATTAGCAGAATGTGAGCCAGCATACCAAAATGCTTACAATTTGCCAGAATACACTCCAATATATATCTTTATTACTTCTAAACCCTCAATTCCTGAATACCCATCCTCAGAGATCCACACAAGTTATCTGAAGAACTACTAATTTAAAAATTATTAAATTTAAGAGCCTTTCTTTGTATGTGGCATATTTTTCTCTACCTGACATTGATGCTTGAAGAGTAATTTAAGCCACAATAAACAGGCACTGCAGTTTGCAGACCACCTTTCTCTGTCTTCTACACCCTTGGGGAAGCATGTGCATCCACGTGGCTCTGTGGTGAATTACATCAGAGAACCAGACTGGGTTATAAGTATACGAGCTAAAAAGTGCTTTTTCTGTTAGATCAAGCCCTCCTCCTCATCTGTCTTATGGCCACAAATGTCCTACAGACATTCTCAATGTTTTTACAAAATGTTGAATCAAGTTTGAGGCCATGGATATCTACTGTCAGCCACCTGGCCCCTATCAATCTCCCAACAGACTCCCTAAACTGCATCTCAGTCTTGCTGCCTGCTGCCCCACCCATCTGACCTTGGCTGCTCACGTGTGTTTCTGATTACAATTTGCAATTACCCTGAAGACTGGCTTGATAGTTTAGGATACAGTTTTCTTGGTCCTGAGTTCAGGCTCTTCCTTCTTCTCTTTCCTTCTTTGTTGTAGCTTTGGATTCCGCCTGCTGCTGTGAAAGCTGTGGTTCCTCATCAGAGCTTTCCCCTGGACTTCACACCTTTGGCTCTGCTTAGCTCTCGTATGGCCTTCCTGATATTTAGCGTGGTCTTTGACCGTCCTGTTGCCTTGTTCTTTGGACTAGCGCATTCCTCTGGCTTTTCTGGTTGTTGGCATCTTACCCACAATTAGTTTTTTTCTCCATTCCTGCACTTAATATGAACCACCTCCATCTTGTGAGGCACACAGTGACTGGTGGTACAGCTGAGGAACTGCCTCAGGAGGCGGTGGCTGATACCAACCTTCCCATGATGTTCTTCTCAGGAAACCTTTAATTTAAGGCCTCTCTGAGGCCATGATTTGAGCACGTCATCTTTGTGGCTGTTTAATGAAAATACGTAGCACTAATTAGAGGTGGGGGGAAGGGACCCAACCCTCAGGCACAAGACCGGGAGCTTGGCTCTGTAGTCAAGTGCTATCTGATCAGGAACGCCTGGCAAGGGCACAACCATTCCCTCACCGGATGGGTCCCGCCACCCAAAGGGCCGCGCTCAGCCCTCGCGGGTGGGTCGGAGGCGTC
>NW_010522316.1:0-10838 GCF_000687285.1 Phaethon lepturus
AATAAAATAAAATAAAATAAAATAAAAACAAGCTGAAGTTTTGTTCAGTCAGCATCTTAGACTATAAAGTGTGTGAGGTCAAGTCCACACTTCTTACCATTCCCTATCTATAAAAAGTCTAAAAGGAATTCATAGAGTTCAATCTGACCTGAAGTACCTGGTTTTGTAATCATGTCTAAGTATGCAGGATTATAACAGTTCCTATTCAGTGCTTTGGGTAATTTCTGGGTTATATTTTGGGACCTTTGTGTGTGCGTGACGAAATATATATAGGGTCAGGAGAAAAAGAGGAGAAGAATATCATTTTTTGATGAGAACTTGTTTCCCTGTGGCTTTTGGAAAATGTCATAGTGTGTCATCCTCCATATATCAGAAAATTATAATGTTCTGAAGAGAAGAATAAGAATATGGGAGATGTCAGATTTTTGCTGCTGTGATTTCCCATGGAAATAATATTTCCTGGCTCCTATGAACAGGAGTGACACAATATGCCAAATTACAGGCCGTGAGTAACATGCTATAAGAAACCTTTGCACTAAATAAAATTAACAGTGACCGATTGAATCAACACCCTTGATACGTCGACACTGAAGAGTAAAGATTTGAGTAATACCAGTCGTACCAAAGCCCTGGTAAGCCATGCACAGGTATGAATGAGAAGTGGGACCATCTATGACAAGTTGGGTGGGATACACTAGTTTAGAGACATTGGTCAACATTCTTAGTAACTCGTTAGAGGAAGAGAGTTCAATGACTGTAGAAGATAAAGAGAAACTGTAGTCTGTCATTCATACTATCACAAAGCCAGTCTGCATATACTTTGCTAAAGGAACACGCTTCCTTCTTCACAGGCCAATATCTGAGGGTCACCTCAGTACCAGCTGTTTGCCATAAGGCAGTTTTCCAATCTTCTTAAAAAAAACCAAACACAAACATTTTATCTGCATGAACAGTGAAAGATCTTGAAGTGATTTCCTGAGCTCCCTAAACCAAATAGGCACTCAATTTTACCACACTCCGTATGAAAAAAAAGAAAAAGGAAGTGGATTCATCCAACTGAAACTCTATGAGCTTGTGTCAAAATAAGACTCTTTAAGAATGGATGAATTGCATTTTTACTCTGTAGCAGCAGAATAATGAAGAGCGTAAGCCAATTGGCACCCAGGAGAGTGTATGTCTGGAAAGCACTTCATAAAGGAGCTGTGATAAAGCTAAAGGTTATTGCTCTGAACCAACAAAACCCTTCAGAACTGATGCGAAGCTTATTGAGCTTTGGGATTCCTGACAGGAATGAGGCCCATATTTTTCAAAAGGGATTTCAGTGTAATTGAAAGCAACTATTTGCCATGAAATCAATGGGCGTTGCATACACAAAGACCTTTGAGTATCTGGGCTGTAGTCCAATATGATAAATAAAAACCGATGATGACAAAAACGGATTTTAAAACACCAGTACTATGTTAATGGAGGTATTTCAATTCTGTTTCCTAATTGTATGCAATCCCATAGCTCAAAGGAGACACAAGGTGAGAAATTTGGGTCCTCATGTTTTATGTTACACAATTTTGTTACCTTTAAAACAAAATGCTAAAATGAAATGAATGTGCTGGAAATGAAATGAGTTAAACTCAAGTGATGATTGGAAAAAAAAACCACAAAACAACTTGATTTCTAAATTGTATCCTAGGATAAACTACAGTATTGTGATAACCAAGCATTTTCCCAAACTTTTCTATATATGCATGGGTTGGAAACGTGTTCTCCTTCTCCTTCACACAAAATGGAGGAAACCTCTCTCTCTCCTGTGGCCTATTGAAAAAGTGGAGGCATCTTTCGAGGTGTTCAGTCCATACTTGTATATACTGCAGCCATTCTTTTGCCTCCTTCAGGAGAATGATCATGATAATTGGATCACGATGCCTTATTTAAGCTTTGTTCCCTTTTTCAACTTGATAAGAAAGGAGGAAAAAGATATTAGAAGTATCTACTCAAGTGAATAAATAAATGTAGTCAAATAAGTTCATGATTAGAATTGTGCAGAAACTTCACAATAATAGGAGAAACCTGCGATTCTTTGAAAGTAAAAGTTTTTGACAAAGTTCTTGCCCAACAAATTTCATCAGACTTTAAAAGCAAGAGAAGATACACAGAAAGGCTAAGGATTTTTAAGTTCCACTTCTCCTCACTATTTCTGCCCACAGATTGCATGTCTTGCTGTTGCCCTTACATTTTTCTTCCTCTGTCTGCATCCAGTTCTATAACTGTCAGTTTTGCATTTTACCAGCTATAAACAATACAATGTGTGAATATTTGCAGAAAACATTTCAGCAGTTTTTTAAATATGTTTCTTGATTTTTAAAATTTTATTTTGACACCAAATATATCAATGATTTAAGAATTTTCTCATAAAGAGCTCCTTAAAAAATGAAATTGTTTAAAAAGTGTTTTGCTGAGAATTATTAACTTAGATCCACCCTCTCTTCATTCTCTTAATTCCTTTGAATTATTGTGTGTCTGTGAGCACCCTTTCTGGGCCTTTCTTTCTCCTAAACCAGATTTATAGGATATTTATAAGGTATGTATTGAGTGTACTTATCAACATATAAAGTTTTGTATTTTGTTTTATAAAGCATGATGTTTGGGGTTTTTGTCCGTATCAGCTAGCATTCACTTTTGTTTATACTGGTCAAAAGTAGATCAATGGATTTGGTCTAGTTTTATGTCCAAATTAGTGAGGTCAGGATTTGACCCAACTCATAAATATTTCCCTTATTCCAGGAACTTGAAAAAACAGAGGTAAAGCTGAAATAATTGCTCATTTAAGTCAAAAGACTGGCTGAAATTTCACAAAAGTATCACCTGTATGACCAACAACTAGCACTGGAGATAAAATAGAGAAAGAGTTGTGCAAGTTTAGATTATGCAATTCTGCAAGCAGCTAAGCTGAGGCAGTTGCACAGCCAGATCAGAAATTGAGCCAGAGATAAGGGATCTCCCTAAATTAAGAGTGCCAATTCCAAAGGGATACCTGGGGATCGACTGTTGCAGTCCAGCAGTACTTCTTCCATCAAACATCCATCAAAATGAAGAGATGCTGCTGCTCGGCACTATTTGTGTCATTCGGCCCCTCTGTAACTTAGGAGTAGCTCATCAAAGCCAAAAGATGAGAGCTCATGTTCAGTACCTTATTTTAATTAAAGAGAATCAGACCTAATTAGAATACCATGATCAGAAAGTAAGTTGCAGAATTCATTATATGGAAAGAAGGAAACCGTGTTGTCTCCAGGTGAAACTACATGACAGTAAATCCAAAAAAAGTAGGAATTTGTTTAAAAATAAAGTGCTGCTGTCTATATCTGATCTAACTATCTAGGTTCCTATTACAACTGGAAAAGATCTGGTAAGTAAAGTTAAAATCATGTTTCCCTTCTTCTGAATGAGAGAGGGGAAAAGTGCTCTGATAATTGTGTTTCTTTGATACTCCCTTATAAACTATGTCCTGATCTCATGACATTTCCTACAGTGTCCTTCCTTTGCTAAAGCAATTAAAGGTCATGTTCTTTCTCTTCTCTAGAGAGGAGCAGGCCATAACCTGGTGTTTAGTTCACTGTCAAGAAAATATATATGTGTTTGAGGCAGGCAAAGAAAGAAATCAAACTTGAGTCTCATACATTCTTAGTAAGTGCTCAGTCTCAAGGTGGCTGTGAAAAACAGCTGGGAGAAGCTCGTTTTTGTGGTTGGTGTAAAAAGTTTGGAGCCTGTTCATAGGGATCCACCAAGGTTTTACAAAGATGATGCTGTATAATAAACTTGACTAAGAAAAACAAGACTAGATAGCTGAGAACAGTCAGTTCATTCCTTTGAACAGAGCTGGGTGTTTTCTTGTTCAGCATTAAGTAGTTAAGGTCAGTCTTCAGAGAATAGGAGCCTCTTTTGTCAAATATTTAAATGGACTCTGACATTGCCTCCCTACATAGGGCATTTTTTATGTCTGGCCACAAGGACAGAGCCCATAGCAGATGGTCATGTCACGAACATCGCACAGTAATGGGGGAATGCTTTTGATGGCATTCTGCTGCTAGAAAGTTACTTTTCCATAATCCTAGCATGCATCACTCAGTTGTTGAGTCATGCTGCTGCTTCTCACAACTTTGGAAATACCTAAGGCATCTTATAACTGAGATCCATGTCCATTGTCTGGCCATGAGGGTCTAGAGAAGGAAAGAACCCACTGAATTGCATGGGAAAACTGAGTTACAAGGCCACGTATAAGATGCCTGATACTTAATATAGAATATATCTTCTACTGTAATTATGTTGAATGCCAACTCCTTCTGTCAACAGGAAGCTAATTTTTAAGACAGGGAACATCTAAGATGAAGACATCTAAGCAGGATCAGGATCTTGTCTCAAACTGTAGAAGGGAGAGACCTGGACCTTGTGCAGCTGCTGTCTACTGTTTGTGCATCAAAACATTACTGACTGTGAATATATGGATGACATTGAGTTTAATTCTGAGCTGCAGAGATAAGAGGTTAAATTGAAAATGGTCTTTATTCAAATGAAAATAATATAAAATTTCTACTTTCTAGTGTGTCTGGGGCAAAGTTTCAATAAATATCTATCTATCTATCTATCTATTTATTTATCTATTTATTTATTTATTTATTTATTTATTTATTTGTACCGGGCATGTGTGCATAAATTCATCAAATGTTTATTCTAAACAGTAAAATAACATTCAAAAATAGAAACAATGGGAGAAAAAAAACTCCCCTCTTTTTCTGAAATATTTGGAGTGAACAGCTTTTCTCTAAACTCCACTTCTGCATGAAATTCATTATAAAATTTTGACCTATGGTATTCATCAAGTTCTTTCCCATAGCGCTTGCAAGTACTGTTTTTGAAAAATAACACCCATCTGTGGGTACCACATGACAATCACAGTTATCCTTCAAATGTATTTTGCAAGTGGAATATTTTGAGAAACTATGTCTGACAATGACTCATTGACTTTTACACAACATCTAAGTATTAGGAGGGTTTAAATTGAAGGTATTATCTGGGTTTACTGCCCTTGTAATTTTTATCCCCTTTTAAGACTAAATATTATTTATGAAGTAGATTTAATTCAATGAGGGATCAATCTGGTGCATACTAGATCCCCACAGTCATTTCATTCAATTAACACTTTGGTTTAAAGGTTATACGTGTTCTTGTGTGAATTAGTGGCTTTTCCTCTGCAATGTGCAATGTACTGCGAAGTGGAGGCTTGACAGACTAAGGCCAAAACTGCTGAATACTTTTGAGTGAACAGCATAACACACTGAAAACTCAAGTTTCAGAGTATTTAGGATCTTTGCAGGACTGATTTAGACATAATGGATAAGATGAAGTCTGCACATGGAGCTTTTCTATAGGAAAAGGATACTCTGGACTAAGAAACATAAATGTTTATTTTACTTCATCTTTAATTAACAAATAATTCTAATACAAACACATTAATAGAAAAGCTTTTTAATATCTGTAGTCTCACATACTCTTCTTACTCCCCCCAAAATATCATAGACGTCTGCTTGATAACCCACTGTTTTAGCTACTGATTCTTTGACAGAACCACTTTGTAGCTCATGTTAACTCCCTGTAACTGCTTCCGTCACATATTTGTGACTGCCTGAATTTACTCTTACTGTTTAAATATATGATACTTCCACAAAGGATTACCTCTGGATGTGAAGAATCTTCTCATGAATATCCCTCATCTCAGGGTTTTAAAGTTGCTGGGATGGTTATTTAAATAAACACAAGCATAACAGCTCATCCTCTAGAAAGGGGATGACAAAGAAAGAAAGCTTACTCATCTGGGATTATAAAAAACTTTTCATCTTTTGTATATCATACATTATTTTAGGGATAGCTCTAGGTATTTCTAGGTTACAGATAGGCAGGAAATGTCTTCCAAGTATATATTTTTGAAAATATATAAAAGTGAAAAGTCACAGCTTTCAAAGTCTGTCATAGAAAAAAGTTGTGAAGACATGTGCACAGTCCATACCAAAAAAAAAACCCAAACAAGGCAACTGTTAGATTCAAATACAAAGGACAAGGAATTAAAGCTGTAGCCTGCCTCTGAGAGACTACATCAATGAAGTCATTAATTTTAGATGAAAAATTGTTTTGGAAAACATTGAGGTGGCAGAAGTAACACTTGAATCATTGCTCAGCACTAGGCAGAGTGAGGAAATGAATTTGAGTCTCTCACATCCTTATGAAGTAGCCTCAATACCCTACTACATGCATGCCTCTTGCTCAATTTCATCTACAGATACGTAACTTCAGTTCTTAATGAAGTGTCCTGTTCATTTTTTCAAATGTTAAATAAGCGGCTATTTGCAAATGAAAACACACACAAAAGCCCCCAAAAGAGTTCTTGGCCTTAACTAAGAAGCTTTACAAAGTACACAGGACGTTCCATGGAGATGTTCATGACTCATTTTCTTGGCATGACTGGTTCAGATCCTGACTAGCTCAATTGAAGAAATGGCTTTTTTTTTAAATGCAGTCTTAATTTTGTCAGCATGTCTTGCTGATCAAGTAAAAGTGTTCTAATTATTCCTGATGCTTTGCTCTTTCACACTGGTTTTAAATAAAGAGGATTCTGGTATGCTCTGTTGAGATCTACTACTGCATTACATCAGGGTAAAGAGCAGCTCTGTTTACGTATGTGTATGTACATATGAAATTTTTTTCTTGTTTTCTATTTTACTGCGATTAAATGGACTTCAAGGACATAATTCGGCTTCTATGTCTATTATTTCAGATTTTCCTAATTTTCTTATTAGTTACTTGGGTGAGTCTTTAAGCTTACCTACAAAGACTTGTAATAAGATTAGTATAAATTAAAGGTGTCATTTGAAAATGGGTTGCTTAATCATATGAAATTACTGTGTGGTTTCTACAAAATGAATGGAATCAACCTTAACTGAATTTAAGTAAATAAAAACAAAACAAAAAAGTCAAATTAGGATGTAGTTCCATAAAGGATTTAAACCAGGATAACTCCCTAGAAGACAGATGTGTGTCATGACCTGTCTGGGCCTGCAGGATTCAAAGGAAGGAAAACAGGCATAGAATGGACAGCAGCGTTTGAGGAAAGAGGAAAAAAAGCTGGAGAAATCTGACCAGCTACCAACACCGCTCATACCCATTGTGGCGGACCAATATGCGGTTTCTGTCTTAAACATTTCATGGTTCCGAGGAACCCACACCTCTCTTGGTACAACGGCTCGAATGTGTCTTGGTACAGAGTAGACCTCAGGGAAGAACGAGATCCTGCAGAGCAGAGATATTGTGAGAGGAGACACCAAGTCCTGCAGATGTGCCATTGCCTGTTGCATCAGCCTGTTGCATATGCATGAAGTTTCTTGGAATCAGATGGAGATTGTGGGACTTGAACTGTATAAAAATGACACCATCAGAAGTGAAAATGGGGACCCCCACCACCAAGGAACATCAAGAGGAGCAATGGGACGCCGCTGGATCAACGGGTGGTGATATCTTCTTTGCTCTCTCTCTCTCTCCACCCCCCACCCCCGCCCCCGCCTTGGTCGAAGTATAAAGGACATGTTGCACAGGACTTGTTTGTTTAGTTGACCAAGAGAGAATCTTATGGACTGAATTGCAAGAAAATGGGCACGCGTTTGGTGACAGGAGGGAAACGGGCTAACGTTCTCCCACCGAATCAGACTGTTGGGACACCGCAGCTCTGTGGTGGTAGCTATTGCAACTAATTCTTTCTTTCCTTCCTTTCTTTTCTCTTTCTCTTGCAGTTGCAAACCTGTTGTCGGGCAAATAAAGTTACCCGACACTTGACTCCATTTTGAGTCTTAATTCTGTTCCCGAGAATACGAACAAAACCTCGCTCCAGTCTATGACCAGCACGCGACACACATACAATAACATTTCTCCATATGTGAGTTATATTGATTGCCCAGAATTTCATTTCTAACATGGGTTTAAGCAGCAGTAGATTGCTAGACATGACCACACCATCTCTTTTGTTAAAAGACATTTACTACACTCCCGTGGAAGTAGGAAGCTTTAGGGGGTTAAAAATCTCCTTTCTGAAGCTGCTAACAGGTGAACTGCAAATGGGAACAGAAGCCAAATGGCAACCTGGCTTGCCAGCCAGCACTGGTGTTAAGTACGTCTTAATATTCATTAATATTATCAGGACATATGACCTGAGAATGCCTGCGTCATTGGTTATAAAGTCAAAATAGAATTTGAAATAACCAGGGTTTTAAAACAATTTCTAGTAGTGGAGACACACATTGGATGCTAGACCAGGAAAAAGAATTTTTAAACCGATCGTTAAACTCATAAAGCAGTATAATGTTCACCATTTTGTTACTAATAATGAAGATTGTTAAGATGAATTCTCATGAATTCTTATTTTCTCATTCTCATAGAATCATAGAATGCAAAGGACAATCTTCAGGACTATTTGAAATTGCTAGCCAGAGAGCTCTGGTGCACAAATATGCAGGTGTATATGAACCATTTATATATAGTTGCATTTCGTATATACACACACTTATGAAGATGTATAAAAGATATGTAAGTTATATATATATACGTATACAGATTCTAAAATATTAAGATCTAATGAAATCAGTAATTGAAGCTTAATAGTCAACAAAAATTAATTAAACAAAAGTATAAGGCAAGTTCTGAGCCCCTTGACTTTACACGGTTGCTGGACAAGCCCTACCATGTCTGGGGTAGGGAGAGGTTTACCTAGATGGGGGCACACCAGAAGGGAAGAGGAGCATGAAAATGGCAGAACATGCCTGAGGGCTTCAGGAGGCCACCAAGGTCTCCTTGTGCACTCCCTATCATGTGCAGAGGAGAAATCGATGCTGTGAGTCACATCAAGAGGCCCCACATCTGGCCCCAAGGTGCCTGGGTAACTGTGCAGTGTTACTAGGACACAACACTGCCCGTGAGAACACAAAAGCAAGCCTAAAGGCTAACTTCAGAAGAATATGTGATGGGGGTAGTAAGGAAAAGCCCCCAAAACATTCCCAAACAGACTGTGTTAGCAGGAAGAACTGGTCAATGGGCCTGTGAATTGCAAACTGTATTTCGAGCTAAATTTTACACGGGTTGGTGGGGGAGGAGGAGGCTTGTGCAAAATGTTTTTCCTTATCCTTAGGTCAATGACCTCATGGAAAGCTTCAAAAAGCTCTGGATGTCTGACAAGGGAGGAAGACAGACATGTCTTCTATGATCTGTTCACATACTTGAAACAGTCAAAGGAAGGATAAGGAACATAAGAAGGACAGCATTCGAGGAAAGGAAAAAGGCTGTTTAAGACTGGCCAGCAACCACTGCCCCTTAAACCATGTTAATAAAGTTTCGCTATGCTTGAGTTAATTTTATTGCTCAGTGTTCCATTTCCTACGTGTGGTTACCAGCATGTCAGTAGACACATCTGTACCATCACTTCTGTTAAAACACATTGGCTGTGCTCCTGGGGAGGTGGGAAGCTCTCAGGGTACAAATCCCCGCTTTGAAGCAACTAAAAAGCAAATTGCAGGTCTGAATAGAAGCCAAATGGAAACTTGGCTTGGAAGATGGGACACGTAGAGTTTACAAAAGGTGGCATGAAAGTGCTTTAAAGAAATGAGGGTTCGCATAAAAGACTGAATTCTTCACCTTGGTAAACGCTGAGGTTTTTCATGTATTTATGACTATTAAAACAGTTTCTTTACACAAGACAACTATTTTCTATTTCCTTTTTTTTACATTCTGATGGCTACATAAAAATGTCAGTGTTTGTATGCGTAAAGATTATCAGTGAGTATTTTCATCTTGTCAGAAGATGGAAAAGTAAAGTTTATTTAAAGTGATTTTGATGATGATCCCACAGGGTCTCACAGAAGTTTTTTGTGTTTTACTCAAACTATCTATACGATTATTTTTTACTGCCATACTGTTGACCTCAGAAGATGTACACCATGTATGAATAAAATTAGACTGTTCAGAAGTTTAAAATGCATACATGATATTCAATTGATATATCATTTTTCATTCCATTTATTTTCCTTCATTAGAATTTTGTGTTATACAGTAATTAATCAAGTACTAATTCCTTCCTCAGTGAACAAGGAATTCATGTCTGACAGAAGACAGGTCGGGGACTAAAGGCATGATGGAAATAAGAAGTTTAGATTCATTTTGTCACATTTGTGTGTCTGCCTTGGGACAATATTTCCCTTTACCTGTTTAACTGATTTATAAGATTCTATTAAGATGCAACAATCTTTCAAAATAGAATTTTCTTACTGGCCTAGCAAATATCTCTGCTCTTGAGGTTTCTTGTAGGCTGTAAGGATGCAAGACATGAACTAGAGAAATGCAGAACCATACAGAACACAATTTACTTATTTTACCATCATGTGAACTACAGTATTTGAAACTGGATGCCATGCAAGGGCTGCTGTGGAAGATGGCAATCTGAACTATTAAAAAAGCCTGAAAACGTTGCTCTTCAGTGACTTATCTGTGACTTATCCTGCTTTTGAGGGCTTACATTTTACATTTTTATCAGCAGATTTTTATGATTATTCTGGTGATTCTGAAAGAATTTTCCAAATTATCTTAATTGTCTGATGATAAAGCAGTTGCACAGTTTCTTTTCTTCCAATTAGGTTTTTTTTCTCCATCTGCCTCTAAAAGAATGAAGGCTGAAGATACAAAAATCATATGTTTTTTGAAGTTCTATTTTAATGTTTGACATTGTATGAAATCATAGAATCACAGAATCACAGAAT
>NW_010522317.1:0-2626 GCF_000687285.1 Phaethon lepturus
CTTTCCAACCTTAGTGATTCTGTGATTTTAGGAAGACTAACCTGAAAGTTTCTGTCTAAAACTTGGTAAGCAGCCACCAGATAGCCTTGCAATGCCATGTTAAAGATGCTTGTATTGCAAGACTATGTGTGTGCTTTTCATAGTTAGAGAACCAGAAAGCACCACTGCTGCAATTGGGTAAAACATCCTACCTTGATTTAAACCCTGATTTGGGCAGTTCACACTTTCCAATCAGATAGATTACATAAACCCAGACAGACACAATATTTAACCATAGAATACAAAGCTGGTATCAGCTTGAAAAATTGTGAGATAAACCGATGTTATATACAAAATGCAGTTTACTGCCAGATTTTATTGGCATTTTATTATAGGCACAGCAAGGTCTTATTCTTGTTAAAGAACGTGGCTGTAACATGCAACTTCATAGAGTCTGTGCTGCCTTTCCCTCTCAGGCCCCGAACTGTTTCACTAAAGCTTATTTATTTTACCAAATCATTCACTAGACCTGCAGATAATGAGAAAAAACCAAGAGGAGGCAGAAATACCTAACATTTATCCAAGTCCTCTTTTGTCACGTAACTAATATTTAGAAAGTGCTGTAATGGCATCTTTGATGCTTCTACAAGAACCTTCCCTCTTTTTTTTTTAATGCAGCTGGATAAATACCTACCATTTCCATGTTTGAAGTAGCAGAAAAATTCAGCTGTTCTGCATGAATATTCTGCACTTTGAGGTGATGCTGTGATAAATGAATACCATACTCCTATCCTGGCACAGCACAACATTCTCTTCCATGCTATTTATATAATTTTTAATTGTATAGTCTTGTGTCATTTGAAAGTGGAATTTATTTACCATACTTCATTATTACAAAACATGTCTCTCTTAAGAGGAGTGTGGTTTAAAGAAATAATTCACCATGTAATGGCAAATATCTTGTGCTGGTGTTACTGACAGGGTTTTCAACATGAAAGAAACGTAACAGGCCCATTTTACACTGCCAAAGCTCTGTTATCACTTTACAACTCCTTTATACTTCTAAAGGAGTATGAAGGAGCTTTAGAGTAAACAACAGTCTTGGCCTGCCTTTCATCTGTGGTCTGTCAGTGACACACAGCTGTAATGCAAGCCCAGTGGGTCAATAGGATATTAACTGGGGTTAAATTTCACAAGCCCTATTCTGTCTGTAGAATGATAGACTTTCTAAATGGTCTGTTGGTCATTTTTCCTGCTGATACATAATTACATGGACTGGAGAAATATTTTCAAATATTTGGTTTTGGGTTATTAGGTATAGCACATGTAGTCATTCCTATCTATTGTTTTGATATTTTATTCTTATAATGTGTCTGTCCCCTTTTCTTCTCAAATATAATTATGGTGTAGTTAGGCTAATATGTATAGTCACGTTCCACACGTAATTAATTTATACCCAAAATGTAAACATACTGAAATTGGGGATAACAGGATTTACAGCAGACACACTAATGCATTTTGTAGTAGCATAAAAGGCAGCTCTACAAAAGGAGGGAAATGCAGCTGCTGGGTATAGATAGCCACCTTGAGGATTAGCAGAGCATAACTTGCGTTTACTGTGCCCACTTCTGCAAAACAAAGAAATGTGATGTACAAATCTTAGTATCTTCCCACTACTATTTATTCTTTAAAAATTAAATTACTTTAAAATGCAGTTTTTAAATTGACTTTTAATTTTTAAAGCGACTAAATAAAATGGTTAGTGTGAGCATTCATTCCATAGCAGATGGAGTCTAATCATTTCCTCAGGAGTTTCTCGTAAACTCCTGCTGGTTTCTGCTACTCAGATGGCATCCTTTCCATATACCCACACGGTTTTTGTTAAAAAGCCTGTGTTGTGCCCTCCATCTTCCTACCGAAAACTATGGTAGTGACCCACATCGCTTCAGAGCTCAGAAGTGGGCACTCCAGCCCCGACCCGGGGCTGCGTTGGATCTGCTTACTGCCAGTCTCTGTAGATTCTGGAGATCTATAGGGAACAGGATGAACTGGAACAGCATTTACTTTAGCTGATGTTGAACTGCACGTTACTGAATTACATAAAAACGTGTTTTAAAGGACTGATAAAGATGCCAAGAAACGAGGAAGCGTTTATTTGCATGTCAACAGTACTGTAACCACCTTAGGCACATGACCATATGCTATCTTTTTTTCAAAGATGCTTTTTTGTAGGAAGTTCATTTCCAGCAGTACAAAATTTCCAAAGCGTTTTTAAAATGAAAATCAAAGCACCAGTTTAGAATACTGTGTGATTAAAAAAAAAAAAACCTCTAAAAATAAACGTTGTCTTCTGGAAATGGTGAATGCCTGAACAGAGCCGTTAAACATCACCGTGCTGTTCACTCGCTCCTATTCGGAGCTGCTGCTCTCGCCCCGTTCAGGAGCTCGGTACCGCGGCTGCCAAGGGGGTGGAACAGAACAGCGTCACAGTCAGAAGCGGGTGGGTGACAGAGGAGCTGCAGTTGCCTTTCATTAAATCAAACATTCAGTAGCATTACTCACATTTCTTGAGTAAAAACATTGCAAATTTGGGCATTGACGCCACTGCAAGCCGGGCGCTCGCGAGCGGCCTCTCACTAACGCCACG
>NW_010522318.1:0-613 GCF_000687285.1 Phaethon lepturus
GTCCTTTCCAACCTAGTGTTTCTGTGATGCTACAAAACACAAGGTATTTTTCAGTGTTTCTTTCCATTCTTGACTTGCCTCCATTATGTCTTGATAATGAAAAAGACTTATTAGCATACATGTGGATATCCTGTGTGGGATGAACTTTGATATTAAGACATCTAAATGTATATACAAGTAAGTATTTACATAAGCACAAGTCATTTAAGCTCCTGTTATCGTCAGTGGAAATCTGTTTGAATTCCATTCGCTGCTTCTGGTACACATAACTAACTTCTCACTACTTGTTTGAAAGCCTTTGTCTATTGCCATATAGAAGTCTCATTAACTGCATTAGTCTCTTCTTATCTTTTACATATCTGATGTAAAAAAATACACATTACATATCCCTGTGACGAGTTTCTTTGATTTGGAAAGATTTTTCCCAATGGCATTTTTTAAGCAGCAGTGAAATCTTGCACCTGGTTAGGTTTCTTTTTCCTACTTTTATCTTTTCTTGCCTCTCACAGAGCGTGTGAATATTGCCTCTGTTGAAGTAGTGTATAGACCATTTGTGGGAGGCTATGCCTCCCCTTCCAGGCTGTAGGTGATGTCTGGCACTGGTGCCTGGCTC
>NW_010522318.1:644-5799 GCF_000687285.1 Phaethon lepturus
GCTTTCATGTGTTGACCTTCTCTAGCTTAAGAAACACTTGGTTCTGGCTGGGCTGGAGTTAACTTTCCCCAGAGCAGCCATCATAGTGTTGTTTTTCACATTTTTCTTTCTACATGAAGAAGTAACACTGGTTAATTATTTTTTGTTGGTGTTTTAGTATTTCCTAGTAGTGTAACTTCCTAGTAGCAATTTTCTTGATTGCAGGCATTTCTAAGGTTAATTCTAAGACTGTGAGGTAAATTCTTACAAACTCAGGAAAAAGAAAAACATAGTAATATTTTGTTACTTATCTGTCCTTCTATATTAATTTTTATGGTCATTTCAGAATGCCAATTCCAGATTGACTCCTTCTGTGGTGAAAGCAAGAACACAGCCAGACCCTCCAAGCAAGCTGGAGTCTTGAATTCCAGGAGGCACCTCACATTTCATGGAAATTGGCTTGATGTGACCTGTCTGTCATGGTCTCCAGGAATCAAGCCAGGACAGGACACCATTTTGAGGTTGCAATGCCATTTCGAGGTTGCAACAAAACCAGACTCTTCAATGTAGAAGAATCTTCTCTGCCTATCTCTTGCAGCATCAATCTTTTCTATGTAAATCATCGTGCTACAGCAAGGATGTGGCCACAGCTGCTGGGAAGTGATACTGAAGAATTTTGAGTACAAACAGTATGGAGGACTGGACGTGAAATGCTATGTGATATTGATGTCAACAGTTATTTCCATTTTACCATGTTCTCAGTGATCTCCCCTGTAATGCACATAGGAACCTCAAGACCTCTTGTTCTTCTGCTCTGTCCCTTTTCATATAACCATGTTTTTCTCCATTTTGTGCCATCTGTTGAGTCACTCTTAACCTTTTCTCCTTCCTCTCCTCATCTGACATTCCTTTTTAGGCATTTGTTTTCTTATTCTCTTGCAACTGTCTGCTCACCTTTCCTTTATAGTCTTTGGTTCATTCTTCTTGTCATGTTTCTCTGTCTGCTTGCACGACTCCTCTGCTTTCAAAATCTCCCTCAGGTTTCCTACACATGACAACAGCCCCATACTGCAAGCACTCTTCACGTTCTCTCTTGGAAATGCCTGTCTGGAGCACTGACAAAGAGGTCACCTGCAGCCCTGCCTGCTTAGAGGAATGCTTGCTGGCACCATTGCCTCCAAGGTCTGGACATCTCATTGGGCTTGCAGTGGGAATAGCAGGTCCTGTGTTCACTTTCTCATAAGAAATGACCATTTCCATCGACCACAGCACTAAGGGGGTTTGCTTCCCAAAGGATTTGTGTTTCACAGTTGATGGAATTTTAAAACAAATTGTACAACAAAGCGTTGGTGTTGGGTTGTGCCTATGTTCTCCCTATTACCCCAGCTGAAGGTACCAGCACATAGTCAGGTCCCCTGGCTTTTCTCTGGCCTGCAGGCAGGATAAGAGATACAGGAGCTATGGTGAGTCCTAAACTATTTCCCTGACCGATCTATACCTTCTGCCTGGTGGCCAGGCAAATGGCTCCAGCATCACACCTGTGGGATCTGTACATCTCCAGGACTTCAACTCTCTCCCAGACTTGTCTTTTGCAGACAGGTGTGGTAAAACTCCCTCTGCTCTGAACAGACCTCAGTATTGAAGGTGTCAGAAGGAACACATACGTATGTCAAACCAGTTGGATCAGACCAGATCAGCGCAGAAGAAATAAATATTCTTGTGTAAGAGGTATTTCACAGAATCATAGAATAGTTTGTGTTGGAAGGGACCTTTAAATGTCATCTATTCCAAGCCCCGTATATTTCCTTATATTTCAGTAATGCAGAAGATAATAGTGAATCTATTAGGATGAACCCCCCCCTCCCCTTAACAGTATGCTTGTTTCTGCTTTGCTTCTTTCATTTTTCTCTCCTGGACAGCTTCACAAGTCTCTTGACCTCTCAGCGTGTGTCTACCCTGCTACGTTGTGGAGGGCCCCAGGGAGTACTCAAGCACATTCCTCAATTCTTAGCTTATTCCCTAGCTCTCTCCAAGACGGATTTGCTATAAACCTGATCTATCCACCTAAGCTACGTGAATATGAACCAACCAGTGCTACTTGGCCTTGGACCTTTCTTTTATTTAGAGGTACGTGCATAGCCTGTATGTTTAATTTCTTCACTAACAAAATCTTGTAAAGGAAAAAATTGCTAAACTTATCAAGGAAAACACTGCTAAACTTATTATCTAATGTTACCATATGTACGATGTATCTTGCTCAGCAGTAGTGATCATATCCTTGGTAAGCTGGATGCTAGCAAACATGAGTCCATTTGGTCTTTTGTAGCAAGGCATGGTCAAACTCATTCATCTGCTCTAGATCTGAGTGTCAATGTGTCAGAAGGAAAATACTGTCACATTTAAAAGCTGTGGTATGCTTATAGCAGTTTTTACAGAAAGCATCCATTAAATACTGACTTAAGCCCTTTCAATTCTTACCCTCCTAGCCTGTACAGTCTGTTGTCTTTGCTCTTAGGCTGTGAGTGCAGGATGCGACCAGAAAATGTCAGCTGAGACCAAGGTTCCTTGGTTCTAATTCCCAGCTTTGCCAGTGACTTTATTTTCTTGAGTGGCTCTGGGAAAGTTACTCTTGCCCATGACACACTTCCAGAAATGAAAATTTGAATTTTACTATAAGTAAAATAGGATAATGTGAGGATAAACTGATGTTTGTACATTGTGGACAAACTGATACTTATACATTGTGGACATATGGAGAGTACCATACACTTGCTAAGCGTACCAGGAGGCACAGAAATAGGAATGAAAACCTTACAATGCATACCAGACAATTAAATATTCCTCTCAAATTGCTGCTTAAATACAACTTTCCCAGAATCAGTTCAGTCTTTAGACCAACGTTTTGATTTTTGTAGATGATGCAAAACTGGGAGAAGTGTTGATACACCACTCTGTCGCTTTGGAGGGACCTGGACAGGCTGAAGAAATGGGCTGATAAATATCTCATGAAATTCAGCAAAGGGAAATGCTGAGTCCTGCACCTTGGTAAGAACTAAACCCAGCACCAGCACAGGCTGAGGACAACCTGCTAGAAAGCAGCTTTGCAGAGAAGGCAATGGGCAAAAACTGAAATAATGGAAATGCAATACGAACACAAGAAACCACTTTTTACTGTGAGGGTAGTCAACCACTGGAATAGGTTTTCCAGGGAGGCTGTGGTATCTCCAGTGTTAGAGGTGCTCAAACCTGACTGGACAAAGCCCGGAGCAACCTGCTGTAGCTGACCCTGCTCTGAGCAAGGGGTGGGACAGGACAATATCCAGAAGTGCCTTCCAGCCTCAACCATCCCAAGATTCTGTGATTTACTTTCTTGCAAGAAATAGAAATCCACATATTTCTAGTTAGAATAATTTACAGAAAGGGTAAGAAGGGTTCAGAAAATAGCATTTATTTCCGTTATTGCAAAATAAGTGTCAGACAAAAAATGTCAAACAGTGCAACAGACATCATAGACATCATAGTCTTCCTTGAATCTTGCAGAAAGCTTTAGAAATTTTGTATATACACAGATTTACATTTTTAATCAAATAGACTAAACATGACCAAATTTTTCCTTAGACTTTCTTAAGCAGGAAGCTAATCCTGTTAGGTTATTCTATGATTCTATGATTCCAGTTCCAATTTTGTATGTGTGCTAGTATAACTGTATGTAATTTAATCCTTGACAAACATTTGTATTCTGCACAAAATCTTCTCTGGCACAACAAACCCCAATACACAACATAGAAAGACATACCTGCTCTTGAACAAGCCCTCCTCCTTTATGTTGTTTGATTTTGGATCGCAGCAGCAAGGACGTTGGAACTTGTAGTTGTGGTCATGCAGGCATCAGTAAGTGTTTTGCTCTGCCAGTTAACTTATTTTACTGCATGCAAGTATTAAGTAACAAATGCTGCAAGTCAGAAAGTGACTAAGTTTATCGTTTCCCTTGCTGCTTTTGAACTTCCTTAAATTTCCTAATTTGCAGATGTTAATGATTTCACATGAACTGATCATGCAACAAACTCTTCCTTCCTGTTACGTTGGATGAACTAAACATTAATAGTTGCAATATGCAAATTCACTATACAAAAATACATAAATACTCAGCAGTCATAGAACATGACTATGCTCATAGAAATATCTGTCCTACAAATAAAGACATTTTCATAAATAACATGTTCTGGAAAGAAAAGCAGTGTTGTGTGACTAATCCATGTTTGAAGTGCTTACAACATGGCCACTTAATACTGTCAGGACCTCTGCACCAGCCCAGGATCTCCTTTGAGGAAGATCAAGCCTTAGCATGTATTTGCAAACAACCAAGAAAATTGTGTCTTACATATTTGTAAGCAAAGTGACAAGGAAAAGATCAGATCCAAATTTCTGAACTTTCTCACTGCCCGATTTTGGGTTCATTTTGTTTGGTTCATCTTAGGCTACAATATCATGGGTTAGGTGCAAAAGTGTCTGAACTTTCTAATTAAAAGAAAATATTAGAGGCTGATCGTTGTCAGAATTTTGGGTTTTTTGACCACAGGGTGGTTTACACGGCACCGGGCCTCCTGGCAGCAGATGGAGTTCAACTGACGCCAAGGGGCAAAAGGATTCTTGCTTACAAGCTGGCAGGCCTCCTCGAGAGGTCTTTAAACTAGATTTGAAGCGGGGAGGGGATAAAACTGGGCTCACTAGAGATGAACCTAGGGGTGGCGTGCCAGAGTTGAAACCGATAACCCAGCTCAAGTGCATCTACACCAATGCACGCAGCATGGGCAGCAAACAGGAGGAGCTGGAAGCCATTGTGCAACAGGACAGCTATGATGTAGTTGCCATCACAGAAACATGGTGGGATGCTTCTCATGACTGGAGTGCTGCAATGGATGGCTGTAAGCTCTTCCAAAGGGATAGGGAAGGCAGGAGAGGTGGTGGGGTGGCTCTGTATATTAGGGAGTGTTTTCATTGTATAGAAATCAATGATTGTGAAGACCAAGTAGAGTGCTTATGGGTAAGGATGAGGGGGAAGGCCAATGAGGCAGATATCTTGCTGGGAGTCTGTTACAGACCACCCAACCACAACGAAGAGACATATGAGACATTCGATAAATGACTGGCAGAAGTCTCTCATTTGCTGGCCCTT
>NW_010522319.1:0-36015 GCF_000687285.1 Phaethon lepturus
TTTTATTTCTCATTACCCCACTCTGATTTGACTGACAATAAATTAATCTATTTTCTCCAAGTCAAGTCTGTTTTTCCTGTGGCAGTAATTGCTGAGTGATCTGTCCCTGCCCTTCTCTCGACCCATGAGCTTTTCTTTACATTTTCTCTCCCCTGTCCAGTGAGAAGGGGGAAGTGATAGAAAACCTTGGGTGGGCACCTGGCATCCAGCCAGGCTCAACCCACCACAGGCATCATGATAAATTCACATTCAAGTAGATCAGAATGGTCCCTCTGAAAGTTCCAGCTGTTGTAAATGCTTAAAATGCTTTAATAATATAAGACAGAGTTTATGCTGCAATATAAAAATTTGTTTCAAATGTAATAAAACCAGAAAGAGAGTATTTTTTGGAGGTGAGATAGATTCATACCATATGAATTTATGATAAGGTCTTGAAAAGATGGGCTAAATATCACCTTCCTTTTGTCCCAGCTTCTTCTTCTTTTTACTTTACTAGATTTTCTTTTTTCCCATCATGTCTCCTAGTCTCTCAGCCTGCCACAGTTAGTCATTATTTTTATTACATGTTTTCACTCACTTTCTCCTCCTCATTTCCACTTGGTGCCTAATAATCCTGCCATAAGCTCAGAATAGGAACGAGAAAATATATCTTCTCATATTTCATAGTTTCCGCAGGTGCTGTTATCTCAGACTCCTGAGGTTCACCATTCATGCTGTCCTCAAGGTGATCAGCCTCAAGATGATTCAGCAGAGCTGCTCTGGGACAAAATTCATGTGGGAGGGCTTCCCAAAGAACAAGGCGGTAATGCTGCTATGTAACAGCTTTGCAGTTGAACCAAAGAAATATGTTCATGTTACAGCAATGGTCCTTTTAAATTAAGTCCTAATGGCTCTTCACTCACTCACATTAGTGAAGAGCTGTGTATCAGGCAAGCGGGAAATGAATAGCTGGTGAAGCATTTTGTTAAGTGAAATAGATTAACTTCAAGGAAGAGTAGAACTGATACGAGGGGATGGGAAGAGGGTGTGAGTGAATGGAGAAGTATCAAAATGTTCCATAATCAGTCCATATCCAATGGGTTCAATGCCGTTGAAATGTTCCTGAATTACAACAAAAGTATTTGTATTAACTCATATTGTTGCTTGATGTGGTCAGGCACTCACCTGTGTGTGCATAACTTCGTTACATCAACACTTATTTATTTCTATTTCAGTAACAGTTAAAAGTATTAATCATGGAACAGGTCTCTACTATGTCTAAATTTTCAAGTGGTGTAGACATATAGGTGCAGATTTGTAGAGTGGTCAGTTGATGGTGTGACCTCAGCGACTGCTCTGCACATATTTCAGAAGGCCTTTGCTTCTGACTAATTCTACCCCATTCATGTGGACTGGATTCCCCATGAGTTGGTGGAGCACATCACATGTAGTTCTGGAGCACATCTGCTGCTGCAGTTCCATATGATTTCATCCAGCTCATAGCATTCAAGGCTTATTCTGTGCTGTGAACCAAAGCATGGTAGGTGACCAGGGGTGACTAGAAGATCAACTTTAGAAGTGCACTACTGTTCTGATCTGAAACACTAAGGGAGATGTCACCACCGTGTACCAAAAATACAAATCACATTCACATGGCACAAATCATATTTTCTGCTATGAGTATATTACAGGTCCGAGTACCTGAAACAACAAATGTTTATGGTAAGGGGAAGGGAAAATGCAAAAAGTGACTAAGCCTTTACCAGTTATCTAGATAGGCAATGCTGTCAACATTTAATTTGCCAGATCATTATAAAGTTTTTAAAATGTATTTGGAGAATATGGAATTCAAGGAGAAAGGGTTGTAGAGATACTTATGTGGCATTGCTCTTTTCAAAGGAGGAGGTGCTTGAACAAAAATCTATCAAATGAGATAACAATTTGTACTAGACTATATTTATACTCAATTTTTAACAGCAAATGCTGTATAACATGGATTATTACATACACTTTTTCTGGAATGTATTTATTTCCTTAAATTTGCTTTGTGTACCAGATTTTTCCACTCTCAACCCATTATAAGGGCCTTTATAGACTACTTTAGAGCCCAATGATAACACTGGGGTATCTTAACAATAGGTTTACATTCTTAAAAATAGGGATAGGTTGTGCAGTCTTTAATCCATTGGCAAAGAAATGCTACAGTTTTTAAAGACAAGTTTTGGAATTTTGACTTGTGCTTTTTATAAAAAAATAAAACATAATTTAATGAAAGAATACATCTTTCTGAAACATTAAAATGGTGCTCCTCCTATTCTCTGCAAGTCAATAAAATCAGTCGTTAGAGTTAGAGAAGCTATCAGCCAGCTATCTGTAAAATTAATGTACAATATCAAAGAGTTTATAGGAAAAAGCAGTTAATTAAGTGTGTTCAAGCTCATTTAATTCATTCCATTTTTCTGTGATATCATATTAAATGAGAATTAAAGGTTTCAACTTCACTGTTTGACCTCTTCACAAATAAACATACTTTAAACTTTATGATGTAGTGTAATATATAAAAATATGTTTCATTAAGGATGACTGAGTTCATTTCTCATATATACACTCATATGTTCACATACTTTAGGCTTTAATCAGACTATAAAGGCAGTATATTGTAGGGTTAATTTAGCTTCTTTATCTCCTAAATATTGCAGAGCGGAACACTTTTCTGTCAACACCACGACTGATTAATATGCCTTGATAGAAGTTCCTTAGAAGATCAGATGTACCAGTATAAACAAACACTCAGTCTCTAGAAGAAAATTATACTGCATCATGCAGATAGCATTGGTAATTATTCAGAATACCTTTACCTGTTGAGGAACAAAAACAAGGAATCCTAAAATAAAATATATGCACGGGATAATTTGCACTAGTTATTGACTATTTACCTGGGGAATACTTTATTCAGCTGTATTTATCTTCTGGAATACTTTATGAAGTAGTGTCTTAGTCAAAAGCATAATGAAGTAAATTCTAGGTCTATCATTCATTCATTAGAGGAATGAGAAATTTAGAATTACCATATCTTAAATTGTCAGTAATGTGCAAAAATACTAATTTGAAACCTGAGCATAAATGATAATTGTAAAAGTGTTGCCCTGATTTCAGAGTAGTCAGGAGACTTTTCATGTTTTACAACGGGTCACTCTCCTGCTGAGAGAGCAGCAATGTGTTGACCAAACACATTCCAAGTTCTTTTTTCTTTCTATTTAGGATACACTTGCCATTCCTGTTACTGCTCCTAACAAGAACAGGTTGCAGGCATTTAGATCCGTTCAAAAGATCTAGCAAAGCACAGATGGGTTTTAAAACTTCACTTAAGCTAACTAGTCTTTGTGATGTTTCTCTAAGCACGGCTTTGAATCACCTCTTATCTTAGAGAACCATTTAATTGTTATCCTGTTCACAGGTATATGAACCTGGGCATAGGACTTGGAGTAAGGGGGGCTATAATACAATGTGTGACTCGGGACAGTTTATTCACTAGAAATTATATTGCTAAGAAAGTAACCACAACTGTTTTTCTGCTACTTTTGGAAGGGAGGAAGATGCAGGGAGAGAAAAAAAGAAACTGTCTTTTTAACAACAAATAGGGCTGTAATGCATATTGTTGCTTAAATTCTTCATTTGATTGTCTTAAACAGAAAAGCTATCAGGTCCATCTGTAAAGATACATTTTAGTGCCCTAAGTAACTGGAATTACTGTTTTCACATCTTAGGCGCTCCATCATTAATTAGAATCAAATAGTCTAAACTACTTCATTTGTCTGCTCAGCTATATGTGTTTATTCACTCTCTGCTTATAGAAGCCCCCAATACCACTTCACCTTACACAGGTCTACCCGTTCAAAAAAGCATAACATGGTCTAAAGGATAAATTGTGACATCAAAAGCTCTCAGACAAACCTATCACAAGAAAGGGAATAAGAATTCACTCCTCTGATACACAGTTCAAAAAGGTAGATAGAACTGTCAGCATGAAATTGGGGTGTCTTTGCCAGATATAATTTAATCTTCACCCTCTGCTTTTGTTAAGTACTATCAGTTCAAACAAGGTCATAATTACAGTCTCAAAATGCGGTCTCAGGCCATGTGGAGAGTGTCCTGGTTTCAGTTAGGATAGAGTTAATTTTTTTCATAGAAGCTTGTATCAGGCTATGTTTTGTATTTGGGATGAGAAAATGTTGATAATGTGCTGATGTTTCGAGTTGTTGCTAAATAGTGGAGGAATGTCTGGCTTTTCATGCTGGCCTGCTAGCAAATAGGCTGGGGGTGCTTCCCTGGAGATGGCTGAACCCCTGCCTGCCCATGGGGAGTGGTGAACGGATTCCTTGTTTTGCTCTGCTTGTGGGCACAGATTTTGCTTTACTTATTAAACTGTCTTTATCTCAACCCATGAGTTTTCTCACTTCTGCTCTTCTGATTCTCTCCCCCATCCCACCGTGAGAGAGTGAATGAGTAGCTGGGTGGTGCTTAGTTGCTGGCTGAGGTCAAACCATGACAGAGGGATATTATACACCAACCCTGAAAATCTTTTTTTAAAAAAACTCGAAGTATTAGGCTTTAAATTCCAACCTCTTTACTAATATCTTGTTTGTTTTAAACAGTCCATTAGCAAAATGGACATTCTTGTGACTAGAATATATTTAAAAAATTATGATGAAATGCCCACAGTATGAATGCATGCACTTGCATATAGAAATGTTTGCAAGCATGTGTACACAACCCATAAACTCATTTAAGAAAATGTCACCAAGCCAGTGATAAATAAATGAAATGAAAATGCGGATCCAAATGTCCACATCCTAAAGCATTGTGGAGATTCTAAGCAAGTTCCAAATGTTTGTAAGAAGTGAGAAGACAGAGGATCTTCGTATATACATTAAATCACAGACACCACAAGGTGATGTGTCCTTGACATATACGATGCTTCTCCCGAGGAATGTGAGGCTTGCCATACCCAGCTTGCTCCAGTGCAGCCGTCAGGAGGGAGCACTTTCCCTTTCCAAACAGCTCTAGAAAAAACAATATCACTGCAACTGCTGAGAAAGGGTGTATTGCCTCCCTCATCTGTTTTGTCATCTCCTGAAGTATATCTTGGCTCTCATTACCTGACCAAAACAAGTAAATACAGCTGGGGAAAGTTCTCTGCTTAATGGTCTTAAAATACCAGGCGTGTATGGCAGAAGTAGAGTACCTCGGCATCAGGAAAAACGCAAGAGCTTGCTACATACTCTGAAAATATGTCTTCTTCAATTTTATTTATTTTTCATGTTGTCATGGCTATTTATTTTTCAGCTGTTGGCAGCTTTGATGGTTGCAGATTTTGGGTGCCAGGCTTTCTGTGGTGGGATGCAAAAATGACTTCTCCTAAGCTGGATTTAATCAATTTCATAGCAAGTTAGCTAACAGTTTGCTAACTGTGCTGAAAGGTCTGGGTAAGAACCAGAAAGACACATATATCTTGAATTAGACTGAGGAGGAGATTAGCTCTGCAAAACCCCCTCACTAAACTGCATGTGAAACTAGAAAACTGTGTGTAGTGTTGTTTATTAGGTAACTTATTTAGGCATTTTAACATTCAGCAGAGAAGCTCTGGACATGGTAGACTCATTAAGTCTGAACTTAGTCCCTTTACTTCTCTTGCAAATGAGCAGTCTAGTTTACATGCCCATAGTATGCCAGTTCAACAAATTATATATAAAAAACCCAAACATGGCAAGTCTTGCCCACAAGTTTTGTTAGTTATTTCACCATTTTGGAAATGGGAGATCCATGTTCCAATTTCCCATGGGGAAATCAAATTATCATCAATATGATTTGTTGATTTACTAATGAAAGATACTTAGCTGGCAGTATCTGAATTGTGCATTCAGGATCAATATCAATAATACAACACATAAACTTCAATGCTGGATGCTTAAAAACTTTATAAACACCTACAAATATCTGAACACCCTTCTACAACTGTTGCCAGAAAGCTCTAATCACCCCCACCATCACACGCACACGGACACGCAGAGTTACATGCACAACCTGCACACACAGAGGCCATGTGGGATAGAAGAGCACATACCCCTCTCCTCTCCCCTGCTTGCACATCCCTCTCATAGTAGACGTGGGCACTTCCAGCCATGTGTACACATGGTTCTCTGCTGTTTGGCTTATACCAGGACAACTTCCATCCAGATGTCCTCTTTGCTTTGGCACTAGAGGGAGAATCACGGTATCCCTGAGGCATGATGCTTAAATAGGGCTTATAAGCTCCTGTGCAATAGGCCAAAATAGTCCTTACCTGGTTTTTTTCATGAGTCTGCTCTACTGCAAAAACACAGAAACGCAGAATTTCTGGCACTGAAGTTCAGTGCATAGGTATCCCTTTGTGTCTATAATTTTGAACAGACAGTTCGAAGCAAAAATTATGATATATATTGGAGTCAGACAAGACAATAAACGACTTCGGAATATAACTCTCATAGAGTTGTGAAGTCCATCCTTCTCCCACAGTTTTAGGGCATGGATTCTTCACCATACCCAAATATTAGGCACCACAATGCAGAGCTAAACATCCCCTGCAGAGTTTGTTCGGCTCTGTTGCGGCCACGGAAGGTCAGAGCTAGGCTGTACTGTGTTCTGTGTGAAAGGCAGGGCAGGAGGCTCCTCACCCGCAGCCCTCTATTTAGCACGTCCATGCAGCGTCAGACATAACTAAGTCTTGTGCGCAGAGTTTGCCAGTGGCTTTTATTACATCTGGAGTGATTTAGATTTGAATTCTACCAAGTAACCTATTTTCTTTGAAAAATCTCATTAATAATGATATTATTTTTCATACATTATAAAATTTAATTGCACTCTTTAAAGCCTCACAGTGCTTACGTTAAACTGATTTTAATCTAAATGGCAAACCAAGGGGTTTCAAAACAAATCGTACTTGCAAATTTTTGCACCAGTATTTCTTTTACTTAATATTGTAAATGATGCTTTATTTGAAAATGTTCTCTGTTTACCAAAATTATTATGCAAAGAAATTAAGCATACTAACATGTATGCAGAAGACATTTAAAAGGCATTTGTAAATCAGAGACAATTTGGAAAATTGTATGCCACTAAAAACTGAATACAGACTGGAAAAATCATATACAGTACAGTTCTGATTATATTTTTATTTGGGAAAAACAATATTTGGATTCTTATCCCCAGTCAAAATCTAAAAAGGGGACTCCAGTAATCAGTTTAAAAGTGCCACTTCCCATTTCCAACTTTTTCCTCATATCCTATCTCTTCTTTTAAGATCATTTAAAATCTTATCTACATATTCCATCCACAGATCTCTGTCCAAATATACTGGCATTTGTCAAAACAAGCTGCTGTCTCTATAAGGGATGGTATGGCTATGGGTGTAACACGAGAAAGTCCAACAGGCAGGTGCTGAGGAAGATGCACTTTTCTCCATGAGTGACTTTGTTTTTCTTTCAGACTTCCTATCCCTGATTTTGAGACAAAGAGATGGTCTTTCCTAGTGCTTTGACACACCTTGAGAGTTAACATAACTCCTGACACTTCAGTGTGGTTTTGGAGTGTGAAGTCTCACTTAGACAAAGTGAACATGGATAATTTTAGGCTTGGCTTCAAAACTACACCAATATACATAATCATAGCCTGCATATAATATTAGAAATATTCTTTAAGTAGGTTGTTTAAATAGCCTTACCCTGACCCAGTGGTCAAGCACTGGAAATGTATAAACTGTTACAGAAGGTAACGGCAGAAAATGGTAAATCATGTTATGTGTTTTGTTTACTGAAGATATCTGTTGCAGCATACAGTGAAAACCTTTGGCTGATAAATGAAGGATAGCATTTTAAACAATCATGGACACAGCTAGGAGTTTTGAAAAATACTTTGCCACTCACCTAGCCCTTCATCTTTTTCAAAATTACATGTTTTTTACAGAAACTTTTTCTTGAATACTCAAGAGAATGTTGATTTAACATTAAAATCTTTCCAAAATAATAATTCAAAAAGCACCAGTAGGGCTGGGATTATAAGAAAACTAATTTTTAACTTTTACAAATGCCTCAAAGTCAGAGTAGAATGGTATTAGAGCTGTGGAAAACTCAGCAGTTCCACCTGTCAAGAGATTTCAACGGTTTCATGGCCATGGGGTTTTTATTCAGCTCACTTTGTGCACTTTTCTACTCCCAGTTCCACTTCTGTTGCCCTGAGCTCTGTTCATAAATCATGTTCTCCAGCCTCCTGAACATCTCCAATTTTATCAACGTCTTTCTTGTATTTGGGGAACCAAAAACTGAAACAATATCCCAGGTGTGGCCGAACTAGTGCAGAGTAGAGGTGGGATGGTGACTTCCCTCGGTCTCCTGGCGGTGCTCACGGTCGTACAGCCCAGCATGCAGATAGTTCATCGTGCTGCCTGGATTTAGTGCTGCAGCTGATGCCCAGAGAATCCCATGGGGCCTTTCCGGCAGAGCTACTCCCAACCAGGCAATGTCCAGCCTGTATCACCACAGGGTGATACACACTATGTACTATGTACGATGTAATACGTATATGTATATGTGATATGTAGTTCTACAGAGAGTTAAAAATCCATAGAACTGTGGTATCTTTTCCATTGTGGGAAGTTTATAGCTAACAGGAAAAAACCAAAGATTTGCTTTTTATAAACTTGTCTTTTCTACTACTGGCAGACTACAGATAAAACCAGAGTGGAGAAGATACTCAGCTTCACGTGCAATTGTGCTTCATGTGCTATTAAGAATAACAATTGCAGAATCACTGAGGATGAGTTCTTACATTGCCAATAGGCTCATCACTAAATGTACCAGTCATAGTACATGCAATGTCATAGGAAACATCCTCACAAACCTTAACATGCAGTTGCCAGGACTGGTGGGAAATTAAATGAATTACTTGTCTAGGTGGTAAAGCTCACTACTACAGGAAGAAATGTAGGCTCCCAACATAAAAAATACCAAAAAGGATTGAAGACTCATTTGAATTATCAAGAATTATTACAGTGAAACCCAACACAAATATTGGAATATCAGACCTTGTTGTTTAGATGGAATATCAGTCTAAACACATTAGAGATCAAAAGGAAAACAGAAAAGTAAAATTATTTTCATACTATGGGCACGAACCAATAAAACAATTTCTATAAAGAAAAGAGCTGCTATTCATTGCCTGTGTTCAGCAATTATTAAAAAAACAGATGGCTCTCTGATGAAGTATTCCAATATTTAAAAGGTCATGTGGTTAGGTATACGTTTAGAGGTAACAGATAGTAATTATTCAGACAGCAATGGTGAAGGAGGATTCTGTATATGATTTTCTCAGATACCTCAACAAAATTAAAAAAAAGGCATTAAAAAAAGTCATTTTCTCATATTTCTGCAAGAACCATAACACTGAGTGAGAGGAAAATAAGCTATAAAATCTATCAAGAAATTTCATCACATACAGCGGGTAAATGGTTTTCTTATTAGACAAACAACAATATTAATAAAATACAAGGGACTGCAGACTCTCATTCATACTGAGCCTCAAGCCATCAGGAGTTGGTGGCAGTGGTGATTATATCAACAGAATCTATTATAATGTTCCCTTCAGTGCCCTCTGCTGACTAGCCAACTTTAATAATCATAAACTGCAGGACACTATTTATGAAATAAGTATTACCATTGAACTTCATCTCTGTAAGTAAATATGTATTTAATGAAAAACTCCTCTGGGGCAAGAGTGTAAAAATGTGGTTGGTCTTGCCTGTCTTGTAAAGATATTCTCTCAATACTGTTGTATGGAGTCATCAAATAAATGCCATGACAGTTGTTATGTCATTAAGAGAACAGTGGTATATCTATAATGAAACCACAAACACAAACTTTCTTGGCCTTTATAGTTACAAACCTACCTCTCTCTGTAGAGACCTCAAGCGAGGTTGAAACTAGATTTTTTTTGGAGCAACTAGGTTGATACTTTGGTTTGTTTCAGACCTTGTTGATCAGAAATCAGGAGCTGGAGTATTTCTAAATGTTAGGGAATTCAGCTTTAGATTAGGATGCCAAGGGTTCAAAGGAAAACAATCCACCTGCTGTTCTGCATGCTGTGAATACAAACTGAGATCAAGATTTACAAAAACACTTGGCTTTAGGTAGGGCACATGCGTGACAGCAAATCTTAGCGACAAGGACTTACTCTAAAGCGTCTGTCCTCTACCGCTTCATGGATTATAAGAATACTTGGATGCTCTGGAAACCCTCAGCTCAAAACCTTGAGTTTCTTCTGGCTCTGCAAATCAAGCTACCATGTATGTTTCTGTCCTAATTGATACGTCCCTCTTCTTCCCCCAGAAACACTGCTCTCTTGTAGGAGACCACTTGTCCGCGGAATAAGGAAAGAGTTAGCCTATACCAGCCTTCTCCTCTGCCTTTTCGCCGGATCAGCCCCCTGGTGAGGGCATTTTAGTATAGTTTTATCTGAAATTCAAGTGTCACAAATGCATGTGCCTCCAGAAGATTTAATATCACTCCTTGTGAATTGATTCCCTGGAGCTTCATGTTGCTCTAATCTTCAGCTACCTAAACTTCTGGTGGGATGGATAAAAGGGGCAACGAGGGTGGCAAATTCAAGCTAGTCTCTCCTGCTGTGAAAGCTAAGAAAGGTCAGCTGGAATGTGTGAATACATCTAGCAGCAGTGGAAAGTAATAAGCTCCACAAAACAGGATCTCCCATTCAATTTCTATTTTATGTTCTTCAGCAATGAGCTGTATAGTCTTCCTGGAAAGTTGCCAAAATTTGAATTACATTATCTGTACTGATTTACAGGACATATCTGGGAGTGGCAGTGTGAAAATGTTCTATATTGGGACGTCCTAAAATTATATTGTTTGGGAATGTAAAGAGTCATTGCTGTCTCCCTGATTTTAAGAACTCTGTGCACATAGATTTATTATTTAAAGTCATCATTACTTATCATTTTAAGGACACATTGCCAAATTCTGCAGTGCTTATTCACTCTGCCTGTCTGTAGATATAGTGAACAGAGCAGCAGGTATACTCATTTTTTCTACCTTTGTCTCCTTGATAGAGTTTGCATGAGAGAAATGATACCTGTCATCTCCCAAAGAATAGTTTTTGCTAACACAATTCATTCAAAATATCTAAAAACAAAAAGGAATTGATTAGCATCCAGAGATTTCATATAATTTATGGTTTAGCATGCTCTGGCCATTACTGGTGCAGTGCGAGTCAGGGAACAAACAGAAGCTGAAACAGTTCAAGCATCTTCAACTTTTTCTTAGCTGGATAAGCCTGTATTTACGGGATGTTACAAAGGGGATACAGTGCCCATTCTCCCTTCAGCCCCCTTTCTTTCCTCATTCATCGTGTATGCTCAGAAGGTCATATAACACAGGAAAAGTTGTGGGGTTGCATAACTGTGGCCCTCCAATTTCAGCTATGTTACCATCATGTGGAGCAAGACCTGGACTTCTTAGGCCCTTGTCTCACAAAAACATGAGAATGGAGTCCTTCATTCACAGGGCTTTTGAGGCCTCTCTTAAGTGCATAGTGATGGGCGATAGTGTCTCAGAAAACTGACTTTTAAGGATTTATGTCTTGGTTTCTCCCTCTTTTTCTGCCTACAGCAGGAACAACCGCAACAACTTTATGGTAATTCTGATATAGAAATTTTCAGTGTAGTTATGACCGTGAAACTCCTGCAGAGTCCAGAAATAAGGATATTAGGAGTTTCTTCACAGACTTGATTCCAATCATATTGCCATGCACTGATGCACATAGTATCTCTGTAAGGTTGTGAAACATTATTGATTATCATTCTTGTTCTATTTTTCAAGAACTGAGGGGAAATTAAATTATCTGAGATTGCAGAGGCAGCACTCAGGCTTGTCCCCTTGTCCTTTGCGTTTGAGCTCATCCATTAACCACAAGCTAATGCAGTCTCTACTTTTTACAAACAAAATGTAAGAAATATTTTTGGTGTAACGCATTCACATGGTTTATAAGGGAAAAAAAAGTCCCTTACAGATGTGGATGTAGGTCAAACTCTGGGTCACTGCCAAGAGAGAAAGATACAGCAAGTTTAATGTTTTCACATAGGCTTGTGCACCTTTGCTCTGGATGGAGCGAGCCCGAGTGGGGAAAGCTGCAGCCTGGCTTCAGTTCTTCCTTACCTCCATGTGAGCCACTCCTGGGTTCATTTCCAGTGATGTGGAAGTCGGAGGACTGCTCCTGACCTTTCTTTTAGCTTCCTGCCGCAGTCATAAGCTGTAAGGCTTATGGGAGGGATTTGTAGTTGACTGAAGTATCAGTAAGACCTGAAAATGTTTCCCTCCAAACTTCTTCTGCTCCAATATGTCTATTCACTCAGAGAAAATGTTTTAAATGGATGTACCTTTTCCTATGACTGCAGCTTGCAGTAATTTTAAAAAAGTAAAAAATGAGAACATACACAAATTTTAATAAAAGTTACACTTTCTTGAATGTAGGCGCTCTGTTATTTAATACATTTGTTGTTCTCTACTGTCATCATGGCTTGTTTAGGACTCAATGTCAGAAAAGAAAACAAAAAAAGAGAACCATGTTTCAGATGACTCAGTGTAGCTGTCAGTATCAATTCCTACAGTTCCTTGAGACCCTTCTTGCGGGAGACAACAGATCTTTTTAAAACATATATATTTATTTTTGCTGTGGTACATAATAATACGAAGCCTTATGGCAAGGATGTTTTATTTTGATTCTATTAGTGGTGGTGATGATGAAAGATAAGTAGGAAGAGCAAATACATTAATGTGTAGCAGAAAAACCTCATGTATAAAAGTTGATAAATTGGTTATATTTCTCTGAAATGATAGACCAATTTCCTGCTCTGCAGTGATTTGAGTCCTAAAGTTCCATATGTTGTATAACACTTCATGTTTGATGGTGGAAAAGTGTCCATGCTGTAGCAGGAAAGCAATGTGGGTCCAAATCCATAACTACACTTTCAATCAAGATATTTACCCCTAAGTTTTTTGAATAAAGAATATAAGATTATGTTATCTTCAGAATTTCATTATAATTATAAACAGACATAGTGGTCTGTTGTTGAGGGATATCTGATGAGCTTTATGTTGGGAATAAAAACAAATACTCACAGATGTTCCCAGAAATGCATCAGGAAAACTGGGGAAAAAAAAAAAAAAGTGCATGAAACTGTAATTAAAGATGTCAAAGCTACTGTGAATCTCATGGATGGCATCAATGTTATATTTGCTAATTACGTTTTTACATTTGCTGGATATTCTGCTAAGATACTCATTTTTTATTGAAAGCACATCAGCCACTTCTTCTCTGTGATAATATTTTCTCTCCTTAGAGACTAGTTCTTTATCATGCAGATTTTCTGATTTGGTTTTATGATGAGACTCTCCTAAACTCAACCAAATACTTGAGAGAGAAGTGAAAGCTGGTTGCAGTTCTATTCCAGAGAGCACTGTCACCTTACTGTCCCAGCACCTGGAAGCACTAAGCAGCGGCCTGACCATCTGCCAGATGTAGTCCTCTCTCTCTCCCTCTCAATTTCTGCCTGGGGAGACAGGGAGTTATATTTATATTGCAGTGTTTTGATCCAGCTTGGGGTTTTACTTTTACAGATGTTAATTCTCCTATATGTGTAGGCCAGTGAAAGCAAGGTCAGAGGAGTGTATGATGCAGCTAAAGTGAAAAGTGAGAAATTTTGGCTCCTGTGGAAGTCATATGAACACCCCAGTTGGGATTGATGTCCACAAAGAAACATGAGATCTTTAACTGGTTTTAATTTTAAACAATGAGTTTTAATCTTTTTTTTTCAACTGTCAGAGCTAATACGTATTTTCAAAAAGTGCCCAGACATTTCTCAGAATTCTGCCACTGGATTCACCGATTTGAATGAAAATCAATCTACATTAATTTCTAATTTTAACTTATATTTTTATTAGTACAGGATATCACAAACCACTCTCCGTGATTTTAAGAGTTATTGTAATGCTGTACCTGTTGGCTTATTCATAATGCCTAATTTGTGCAGGGTTATTAAAATCACAGTGCAATACACTCCCTTAATCATACTTGGAATTCTGCATTTGTTTCAAACATCCTTGACTTATAAGATTTATTTTCTTCTCTATGTAAAGCTGTACTGTAATAAAGCTGTTTATCTGGTATTGGAGGTACAGAAGGCTCCATTCACTTGCCCATACAAAAGCATCTAGTGTCATTTAAGATGCCCTAGAATATTTTGTCTGCCTACACAGGGCACAACCTCCCTGTGTTTCTTATGTCGTATCTACCACCTCTGCGCACATCTTAGACATGCTAGGGTTGAGGAGTCAAATAGCGCTAGAAAGTTGTGTGTAGAAAACTGAATTGAGACCAGGGGCACTCCACAATGTGTAATTCATCATATCCAACTTGACCCTGCTAATCATGACCAAAGGGAGGAGTTAAGAGCCTACCGTAGTTTGTGAAGGGAGAACTATACCTCTACAAGGGAATTCAGTCCAATCCAACATGGGGCACAACGCTGTTGCCTCACTATAGGTATTCCGTGGCACTTAGGATACTCTGTAGCAGTTGCTCCAGTAGCCACAAGAGCCTGGGTCTGTTTTAAGTCCTCTGTCATGCCTACCAGGCCCATGTTGGTGCCTTGGATACTAGGGCATAAACACTTGTATTTAGGCAATGGAGTGCCATTCCTCGTGGCTAATTGCTGACCCATATTCCAGGGTCAACTGCCTGTTTTGATCAATCTTGTAAAGCTCTACTGACTCGACTAAATTTAGGCATCTATTAGCTGTGAGGCCATAGAGAATCATACCTCCGTGAAGCTGACAAATATGACAATATGACACAAGAACTACAGGAAATCTATACCCTTCTGGATGAGCATGCAGAAGCAAAGTGGGATACTGTAGGTCTTCTCAGACAATCTAGATACTAAAAAAACGAATCAAGTTTTGTGGCTAGCATGGTAATTTAGACCTTTATGTGCCTGCTTACATCCATCCAAATATCTACATGTCTTAGACTGAATCCTTCCACTAGAGCTGATTTGTCTTTCTCCTCAAATAGTTGAGATTCAAAGAAATCATCAGTCATTCCCTGTTCACCTCTCAGTTTTGAAATTGATTTTTTCTTTGTAATCCTAAAGTAGAACATGCAAAGGATGCCTTAGCAAAATACCTGAATGAAACCTGATCATTGGTAGTGAGCATCTTACCTAAATGAAAGAATGAAAAGCAATCACTGTGCAAGGCTGCAACAGAAACTAATCTGTATTAGAATTCTGAAAGATAATTGCATATGGTCAAGGTGAAACTAATTGCCAGCATTGCACACATCGGTGAACTCTCTTTTATGTTGTAAGACTATATAAATCAAATGTAAATTAAACATCTGCATGTGGAAATAATGCAGTTCTTCCCTTAAACTCATTAGTTTTCAGGGAGCAAAGACGACAATGTGAGTTACAATGACAAAAATATAATACATCTCCCTTTCTAAATTTTTAGGCAAACATTATCCCAACCAAATGTAAACTATGTAGTGCACCTATTTCAGAAGATGGGTTTACTGGAAAGAAAGGAAGTATCTCCTATGCAAATCAACAAAATTACTTGTTGGTGGCTACTAAGATTCATAAAATAGTTTAAAGATGGCAAAAGTAGTACATAGAGTAGACATAGTAGTACACAGATAAAGAGTATATAAAGGCAAATTACTAACATAGGGGAAGAAAGCTGAAAAGATTCCTTAGTTTGAGAATAGTAGTTACTCATGTGGTAGTGTGTAGTTCTTGCGATAGCAGACTTGAAAGATTTTCTATGTCCATAAGCAAGGTGTAATGAGTTAGTGGTGAAGTCCAGGTAATTCCTTCTCCTTCCTTAGGAAGAATGGCTGATTACATTTTTGAGTTGGCGGATCATTTGAACAAGTTTGCTGCAGGGTGTCCCTAACAGTATGCATGGCAATAATCTTTAGTGATACTCAGGGACAATTCAGCAAGAAACACTGGTAGTTCTCATGATCATTGTGGTTTCCTTACTGCACTGATTCAACAGTGTTGAATTTCAACTGAATTCTAATCCCTGATTCTTCTAGATGTCTGATGTAACATCAGACTCATCCTTATGGTTGTCAGTTGAAGGGTAAGTCCCATTTTTATTACTGTCAGTGTTGCATTGATCTTTCAGGGTTTATGAAAAGAAGCTGGCAGTCATCCATATATTTAGATTGATCAAGGTTTCAAATTATAATTTTTGTAACTTTTTCTTCCTCTTTTATTCATACTCTGAGTAATCCTTCAAGCAATGGAATGTCTTCTTTTATCCCATAAAATGCAGCCAATGGAGTGTGTAAGCATTTTAATGAGCAAACTACATACTCCTGCTAATGCAACGCAGATCCAGGCGCATTCAAAGGATCTGTAGTTGGCAGATTCACTGTTAGCTCCCACTCAAGAGTAGCCACTCTCCCTAAAAATTGAACTAATACTCTCTCAACACCTGGTGAGAAGAAAGCAATGAAACTCCTGTTTGACATTTTTCCATGCCATGGACAAACATTTTATAAAAAGGTACGATTAAGTTAGGATAGTCCCAGCAGCAAAAGAGTAGTTTTGAAGAAACTGAAAGAAGAAGTATTTTGTGTCAACACATAGAAAAAGGAGAACTTGCAGAAGGAATGAACATCTGACTGAAGAGTTACATCATTTTATTCCTCTAAATGTCTTTCAAATGACAGATATTCAACACTCTGCAGTCTGGATACCCTGTAGTTGGAAAGAGAGAAAGCTTGCTCAGGAAAAGTCCAGGACATCCATGTACAAAGGAATAAAAAATTATTTAGAAGGAGTTGTGAAATGTGTAAATATGCAGATTACAACAGCTGAATTAGTTGATTTTTTCCCCAGATACATATATGAATCTTTCTCCTTATTCCTTTCCTTTATTATGCTTTACATTTTTATAGATATTTGCTCCCACTGTTCACAGATTATTGCATTAAACATTGCTTTATTACTCTAAAGTCATCCATTCACTTTCATGGAACATTATATTGTATCATGAGGTTCATAGGACAGAATAAAGAATACTCATTCCCCCTGCATTTCTTTATTGTTTTATGCTTAACATGCAAAATATTTTTGCAGATAATTTACTCCTGACACCACTTCTCTCAATAATATGACTATTATCTCAAATTGTTTATGCTTTATATCACCAAAAAGTGTAATTTATGTAAACTTCTAAGCTGTATTAAAATATATACATATAATATTGTATGGGATGTTATTGCATTCCTGTTTCATGCAACAGTACATCTTCTGATGACTTGAAGGAAGAGAGTATTATTCTGCATTTTGTTTAGACGGTCTTCACACCACAGTTAAATTTATTGCGTTTACACTTCACTGCAGGATGACAAGGATCATCAAAAGGCTATACAACATTAAAGAAAAAAACAAAACTATTTTTGATTTCATTAATTTAATAGGGAAGGGAAACATATAAACTGATTTGCTTATCTAGACGGAACTTTAGACAAAGTCACCATGTCTGGTTCAGTTTGATAGAGGACACCTTAGAGAAATTATTTTGGGAACTGGTCCTTGTGTCCTGGAATTAACTGCTTGTTCCACAGGTAATTACTACACTGGCCTGTACTGTACTGTCCTGTACTTACCCTTGATGCTCAACAGGTCCTTATGCCATCTATTTATGAACTCAGAAGAATTCAGTAGGCACTGACTTCTTTCTCATTGGAAAACAGATTTTCCTGTACCATAGGGAAAAAATATATGCCTGAAGAGGAGAGGTTACTCAAGAGCTGCCCTATGATTGCAATGCTCTCGTAAGAAGGAATGGCCTGATAGCCTCCAGCATTCTCTCAGAACATTTTCTGATATACTATAGCAGCAAAATCTGTTTTTACAACACAGTTTTTGTTTTTAAACTTATGGTTTCATGGATTTTGAAGTGAATTGTCCACACTGATAAATTGTTTGCACTTTTAAAGGGTTTTTTTTGTGGCTCAGGACAAGTATTGCTTTCACAGGCAGACCCTGGAATAGCTTGAGAGTTAGTATAGGCCAGCAACAACTGCCAGTAGTTGGCTTGGATGATATCGTATCTTGAAGAGTAAGAAAGTTTAGTTGTTGGATGCAAGCTCTGCAGAGCCAAATCTCTTCCAGACAAGAGAACTGCTGTCTCTGGCCGAGTGTTTTTGTCATTTTCCATTAGTTGGATGTTGCATAGCCCACACCTCTGTAATCATAGTTTTCTAGATTCAGCAGTAATTTAAGTATGCTTTGATACATATGTAAAAACAAGGGGAAATAAAGATAAAACTCATATCTTTGTATGTGACAGGGCTGTTTTTCGTCTCAATCCATTATACGATTTTCCCTGTGATCCATGCAAGAGAATGTGTTGTATTTGGCAAGTAAAACTATTGAGTGCTTTCCATCTCTTACGGAAACCTGTAGTTTGCATTGCTTTGCAACACTAGGGAATATTCTCCAGTGACTGCATTGTCAGGAACAGTCTGCAACATGGATTCAGTGAAGTGCTACATATTCTCGTAATTTATCTCTGACATAACAAAGAAAAATTTGGAAAGAAACAAACTCGCAAAAACAGTAATTTCCTGATGGACTGAAAGGAAAAAGTGTTGGCTACATCTATATCAGTAAATTAAATGTGAATAGACCATTCTCTGGCATTGCAGTCAATTGGCATTGTCTGACTCTGTTATTAAATTCTTTTGCCCCCAAAACAGGCTGGGCTGTAATGTAAACCAAGTAATGGCAATCATCCTGGACTGTTCTTTTCCTCTTGAGTTCTGCCTGGCCAATGTTTGAAAGAGTACAAGATGGCTTAGACAGTACTATATCCTTCCTGAAAAATTACCAGTATACCATAGATTTTCCAGGCATTTACACTCCCTGGCATTGTTACAGTTGTAGTATAGATATATTCACTGATGCTACATGACAAGGTCTGGCTCCTCAGGCAAATAAGGAAGCTCAGGAGTGCGTATAAATAGACAAACATGTTTTCATAATGCTCTTTTCTATTTGAATTGCTACATCTTTTTGTAGTATAGAGAACATTACTTAAGATATTATGTAAGAAAGTAATTATAACTGTTATCTTCAAGAAGGACAAGAAGGAGGATCTGGGGAACTACAGGTTGGTCAGCCTCACCTCAGTCCTTAGGAAGGTGATGGAAAAAACCCTGGAAATTTCTGAAGACAAGAAGGACAGGAAAGTGACTGGGAGTAGTTGGCATGGATTTACAAATAGGAAATCATACGCAACAAACCTTATCAGCCTTCTACAATGAGATCGCTAACTTGCTGGAGGAGGGGAGAGAAGTGGCTGTTGCTTATATTGGCTTTAGTAAGGCTTTGGATTCTCTCCCATAACATCCTCATAGGCAAGATGACAAAGTATCATGTAGATATGGAGGCAGTGAGGTAGACTGGGAATTGAATGAATAGCAGCGCCTAGAGGGTTTTGATTAGTAGCAGAAGCTGGAGGCCAGTCACTAGTGGTGTACTCCAGGGGTCAGTACTGGGCCAATATTGTTAAACATCTTCATTAATGTTGAGACAGAGTGCATGCTCAGCAAGTTTGCAGATAACACAAAACTGAGAGGAGTGGCTGATGCACCAGATGTTATGCTGTTGTTTAGAGAGTCCTGGATAGGCTGGAGAAATGAGCCTAGAAGAACCTTACGAAGTTCAACACAGGGAAAAGCTAAGTTTTGCCTCAGGGGAGGAGTAAACCCATCCATCAGTACATTCTAGGGAGTGGGGTGACTATGTGGAAAGCAGCTCTGCAGAGAAAGACCTTGGGGTCCTGGTGGACATGAGCCAATGATACACCCTCATGGCAAAGATGGCCAACAGCATTCTGGGCTGAATTAAGAGGATTACTGCCAGCAGGTTGAAGAGGATGGTATTCCCCTCTGCTCAGCACTGGTGAGACACATTTTGAGTGCTGGGTCCAGTTCTTGGTTTCCCAGTACAAGAAAGATATGGACTTGTTGGAGTGAGTCCAGTGCAGGGCCACAAAGATCATGAAGGTATGGAGCAGCTCTCCTATGAGGAAAGGCTGAGAGAACTGGGATTGTTTAGCCTGGAGAAGAGAAGGCTAAAGAAAATACCCAGTGGGAGGGAAAGAAGATGTGGGAGCCAGTCTCTTCTCAGTGGTATGCACTGACAGGACAAGACACAACTGGCACAAATTAAAAAAACAAGACTTTTTATCCAGTCATAAGAAAGACTTTTTTTCCTGTAGGGGTGACTGAGCACTGGAACAGGTTACCCAGGGATGTTGTGGAGTCTCCACCCTTGGAGATACTAAAAAAGCACTGGACACAGTCCTGAGTGACCTGCTCTAGGTGATCCTGTTGGAATAAGGGGGTTAGACTAGAAGGTCTCCTCAAGTACCCTTCAATGTCAACAATTCTGTGAAAATCTGGAATGGGCAAATATTCTGCAATTACAAAATTTATTTAAACAAATACTTCTGTACTTTAACAAACAGACAACAAACCTACCTAAACAGATTTAATACAACTTGCAGTGGAAACAGAGTTTAATAAAACAAAAAAAAACCCCAAAAGATTAATACAAGGAATAAGCAGACAAACAAACTGAAAGGGGAAACTTTTAACTTCTGAACATTAGAAAGAGTTTCCTCACACAGTCCTTGAACCTGAAACCTGAATGCAATAGCATTGTCATCCTGACCTCCACAGGACTGTTTGTGGAATAAGGCATAAGCTTTGTCATGGAACAGCTCTGCCAATAAATAATAATAAAAATAAACTATGAAATGCACCCTAGCAGTAATACAGGGAGCCAGAACTAGAGCCGTAGTCTGTCATGTCCCTGCTGAATGTTTTGCTCACTAAGCTGTAGGAATTGCTCTTGGTTGTCCCATGTCTCTGACCCTCTGACTCTTGCATTCTTTCTTATAAAATAATTCATTTGTAGCTGGAGAAGTGAGACACAGCAGATATCACTTTTGTTTGCCCCTTCTGTTTCTCACGCTGTAGTTTATGGATTAGGGTATTCTGACAAATGAGAGTTGAGATTTCACCACTGAGGTAAACCAGGTCTTCTGTTTTCTGAGTGAGTCTTAACCATTGAGCTCTAATACACTCTTGCTGTTTTGCAAACAACAAATCCAACTCACCTATATCTTCCCTTAAGAAAAGGACTGTTCCAGACAACATAAAACTAGCAGTGCTTAAGGACGTGTTCTGGATTTTTTCCTCATGGAAAATTACCCTATTGCCTCTGTGAATATTTTATTATCCAAACAATTGGATTTTATTGTTGAAGAAAATCCTTTCAGTGAAAAAAAATCATGCTATATATTAAAGAGGAGAGGAAAATCTGCAGAGGAGGAGCTTATAGTAATTTATCTTTTGTTCCAGTGGGTAAAAAAGGAAGATTTTTGAAGGAAAAGTCTTGTGGGAAAAAGAGCTGGAAATAAAGAAAAATAGAATTTTTCACGTGCCCATATGTCTTTAATAGGATGTAAACAAGGGAAGAAAAATTCATATAAATGACCATAAGTTCTGAGTATAACCAGAAATTTACTCTTTCCTAGAAAATTAAGAAATGTTTGTAGTAAACAACAACCTTGTTGCAGTAGTGCCTTGACTAACAAAAGAAAACATCTCTGACTTAGAAGGCAGAGGAAAACTCTAGCAGCAGTGTCAGGAGCTGACCATGTAGCTGTTTTTTTTCATTTTCCCTAGTCCTTGAAGTGAAATATACATCAACGCAGGAGAGAGAGGCTGGTATTTAGTTATGTTTGCTGCTGGCTGTGACTAGTGTTAGGAACCACTTCTAAGACTGAACAAGATATTCAGTTTAATTTTTTTTGTTATGAAAGAATGAATTTGCCACTTGATTTTTTTTTCAGTAAACTGTACTACTTGTGTGTTTTTGTGGAGATTTAAAAGTTCTAAGGTAAATTTAAGACACCAGTTGTCTCCTTTATCTGCCCTGCAAGCAGACAATAAGTTTTGTTTATTTGAAACTATTGGAAGCTACTACTACTGGAAAATGATGTCCTTGTTGTATGCCTGATTCTGTTTTTGTTCAGAACACTGTGTGGGCAAATATTATGAGCATTTTATATATTAATAATATAAAATAAATATTGAAAGAGTTGAGGTCTATTATAGGCTTGCTGAGACATCAGCATTGTTTTATGTGAATATTTATATACATAGTATGGAAATAGTGCATATATGTTTGTGCATATGTGTGTTTGTATATCAGACTTGCAGAACAGCTGAGGTCAGAAAAGACCCTGGAGATCATCTAGATCAGAGTAGTCAGCTACAGCAAGTCGCTCATGGGCATGTCAACTCAGCTTTGATTATTACCGAGGACAGGGATTCTAAAACCTCTCTGGGCAACCTGTTCCAGTGTCTGACCACCCTCACAGAAAAAAGATTTTTTTCTCATGTTTAAGTAGAATTTTCAGTATTCCAGTGTGTGCCACCCGCCTGTCCTGTCACTGCATACTACTGAGAGCCTGGCTTCATCTTCTTAACTTCCCTTTCAGGTATTTATACACATTGATAAGACCTCCCCTGAGCCTTTTCTTCTCCAGCCTGAACAATCCCAACTTTATCAGCCTCTCCTCATACGTCAGATGCTTCAAACCCTTAATCATCTTCACAGCCCTTTGCTGGACAGTCCTGTTTTAAACCCAGCTGGCAGCTAAGCACCACACAGCCACTTACTCTCCCCGCAGCAGGACGGGAGAGAGAACTGGAAGGGTAAAAGTGAGAAAACTCATGGCTTGAGATAAAAACTGTTTAATAGGTAAAGCAAAAGTCGCGCACACAGGCAAAGCAAAACAAGGAATCCATTCCCCACTCCCCATGGGCTGGCAGGGGTTCAACCATCTCCAGGGAAGCAGGGCTGCATCATGTGTAATGGTTTCTTGGGAAGACAAATACCATCACTCCGAACATCCCCTCTTCCTTCTTCTTCTTCCTCCAGCTTTATATGCTGAGCATGATGCTGTATGCTATGGGATATCCCTTTGGTCAGCTGGGGTCAGCTGTCCCAGCTCTTTCCCCTCCCAACTTCTTGTGCACCCCCAGCCTACTTCCTGGTGGGGTGGTGTGAGGAGCAGAAAAGACCTTGACTCTGTGTAAGCACTGCTCAGCAATAATGAAAACATCCCTGTATTACCAACACTGTTTCCAGGACAAATCCAAAACATAGCCCCATACTAGATACTATGAAGAAAATTATCTCTACCCTAGCCAAAAGTAGCTCATTGACTTACTCCAATATGTTCGTGTCACTCCTGTACTGGAGGTCCTAGAAATGGACACAGTACTCCACATGCATCTCACCAGTGCTGAGGGGAAGGATCACTTCTTTCGCACTGCTGAAAACACTGCCTAATGCAGCCCAGGATGTTGTTGGCCTTCGTGGCTGCACATTGCTGGCTCATGGTCATCTTCTTATCAACCAGGACTCACAGGTCTTTTTCTGCAGTGCTGCTTTCCAGCATGAGCATTAGGTGAAAACAATTGTGTATACTTATCAGTAATTTTTCAAGACTCTTAACATAGCTATATGCGCCTTGAGGTGAAGACAGATGAGTTAATACTGAGCAAACAGTCATAACTACATCTGTACTAATATATTCAATATTCTAGTGACCATTTTTTTGATTGTGAAATCCACGCAGCTAAACTCTCTTAGCCTCCAAAACAGGGTGTTGGTATGTTAACTTTTTATTTGGAAAGGTGTATTTCATACACTAATAAACAAGGGACCCTTCTAACTATTTAATAGCATAGACAATCCAGTTCACTGGTACTGTGTCATTTATATACACACACACACACACACACATATATATAAATCCCCCAAGGTTTTATAGCCTTTAATGGGAATATCTTGCCTAATAAATGCTGAGTCATCGGCAAATTGAGTCTGCTGCGTTTATATGATTCAAGAAGACAATACTCAGTCCCCCAGGAGGTTGTTACCAGCCCTCTGTCCTAGATATACATACAAATTTCCATCTACTGAAGGAAAATTCAGCTCCCAAGTACATCAGATGATACACTAAAAACTTGCTCGAATGCAGAATGTGTTTGTGGGCTTAGGATATATGCATTAGTGAAACATACAGATTGAAAAGGACTTTATATCAGATATATATGCTACAGAGACTTTTTTTAAGTATTATTTGTGCTACATGAAAGAAAAGGAAGGAAGGGAGGGAGGGAGGAAGGAAGGGAGGAAGGGAGGGAGGGAGGGAGGGAGGAAGGAAGACGGTTGGGGTCGTGGGGGAGAGAGACAGCGCTCAGCGCTTTCTATGTAGTCTAGGAACGAATTTCCAGGGCTGGCCATGATTTTCTGAAGACAGACGTATTGGAGAGACACAGAAGGAAGGAAGGAAGGAAGGAAGGAAGGAAGGAAGGAAGGAAGGAAGGAAGGAAGGAAGGAAGGAAGGAAGGAAGGAAGGAAGGAAGGAAGGAAGGAAGGAAGGAAGGAAGGAAGGAAGGAAGGAAGGAAGGAAGGAAGGAAGGAAGGAAGGAAGGAAGGAAGGAAGGAAGCTCTGTCATTTTGGAGGAAGGTCCTCATTGCAGTGTTCACCAAGCAATAAAAAACACAGCCATTCCTCAGGAGAAACAACATATGTGTCAAAAGTCTAGACTGGGAAATAAACAAGCAGAATCGTGCAGTCATATTTTTGAAAGGTTGCTCAGGAAATCGTCTATTCACCCCCCTGCTCAAAGAAAGTGTAATTAGATCAGTATGCTCAGCTTTGGTCAAATCTTGGACACCTTCAAAGATCGTAACTAAGCATGAACTTGCCAGATAGTTATTGGAGAAATTAATCCAACTCCCATCTAATCAAGGAGAAGCTGTCTACATGTATAAAATCTGAATTTGTTTGGTGCACAATAGCTCTTTCTCTTTCTGCTTCCTAACCAGGTTTTCCCATTCCATATTGCCTAATTACAATATATTCTCATCAGTGATTAACTTCACCATATTTTTTCCAGGTCATTTTTCCTCTTTGTCAAGATAATTTTGAATTTTGTCTCTGTCTTGCTCTTAAATTCCAGTAACTATACTCACTCTTCCATCATATTGGTCATGAATGACAATATTCAATTCTATTCAGTTCAGAACAGATCTCATCAAAACCATGAGTTCTGCTGGATGTCCTCAATTGTAACAATAAATATTGGTTGAGGTTTAATGAAGCTGGAGACCGGTAGGGCCAGCTATCTATCTCAGCAAACACTGCAGTAGCAGAAGAAGAGGTAAAGCTTATTGACGGTATATCATGAGCTATAGAGTTTTGTATATTATCAGTTGCTCTGTCTTCTCAAATTGCTATGTTTATGCTCTGACTTATTCTCATTACTGCAGTACAGTTTTTCAAACCTGTTTGTTGCTCATGAATGAGAAAAAAACAGTGAGCTTTTTTAATACTACCCAGTAAAATTAAGCATTCCAGGTTTCTGAGTGGGAAATTGGGACAGTGACACTGTAATGATTTTTCTAAGGAAGTCTAGAAATTTAACCTAGCAACTTTTTCCTATCAGTTGCCACTTGGCAGAAAGTTAGCAGGATAAGTATATTCTGTGGTGAATGGGTATATGTTCAAAAAAGATCTGCCTGATTGTCAGTTTTCAGGATAAAGAAATATATTCTGATATTCAGAAATATTCTGTTTAGATAAGAAAATGCAAAACTTTTTTAAGATAGGTAACCAATTTAAATGCTGAATGAGGAATGTTGTATTCCAGCAACTTTTAAAACGCTGGTGTCTTCTCTTGGGTTTCCCAAAGAGATGTTGATTTCTTTTGAAAAAGTCATCTTTTGTCATAGGTATAGGAGACTCGAGTACCATCCCTAGGCAGTTTAGAAAGTCCAGCCCAGGAATGTGCGTTGCTCAAGGTGACCTGACAGGCCATTTGGCAGGCAAAAGTGCAATATTGCTGCTTAGCTCTTACTAAACACCTGTGAATTTCTTTTATCGATTCTCTGTCATACAGCTGCTTTCTATAAGGTTCATTTTGACATCTTACAAACTAGCCATCATGATGCTTTATTGCTGTACCCAACAAATCTGTCTCCTTCCGAGAAGAATTAGTTTTTGAACTATGATTGCAACCACCATATTACTGCTTATTAACAGAAGTAAATTAAATCTGTATATAACCTGTCCTGTGTCAAAATCTGCTGAAATTATAGGGATTGTTAAGGTCTAATATCGCTTCAGGAGACTGTAGACTTTGGACTTCTTGAAAGCAAGGACCTCTGCAAGGTTCCGTCTATCTCACCTCTCGTTTTGTAGTCCTCCTTCCTGACTTTGTGGTTTTGAATGGTTTCTCTCTTTTTTAATATGAAAAGAAGGGACTGAATATACTTGCATTTGTTGCTTTTCCTTTTTGTGTAGTAAATATTACTGTGTAGTAAATATTACCCTTTTCTTAGAAATAAGGTTAGGAAGATTACAAGATTATTCTAATGCCTAAAAGTAAAACCCAAAGGGTAGAACAATCCAAATTAATCTGCATTTCTGAAGTCTGAGAGGTTTCCTGAAGCAATATGTCAATTAAAATGAATTAAAACTGCACTTCTCCATCTGGAGAAAAAAAATAATAGAAGAGTCAGCTAAAGGATTTTTAAGAGCCCTCACAGAATATCTTAACATTAGTTTAAAAGAGCTGCAAGGAACTGCTCTGTCAGTATCATACATAGTAGAAGGCTAAATAATCTAATGTCCAAATAAACACTCTAAACGAGTGTACTGATGGGATGGAAACACAGGTGATTAAACACGACACATAAATAACAGTACGGAGCTGGAAATTAAGCTAAGCAGATAAAACACAAAATGTGTTATTGAAAGATAACAAGGCACCAACTAAAAAGGAGGAATAGCTTGAAAATAAATCTACGTTATATAATGTATTTGTCCTGGGGATGCCAGGAGGAAGAATAATAACATAAGCTTTCAGAGCCAGACTCAAAGGACTTTCAGATATAAACACAAAGGAGGTGTCCTGTTGCACAGGACACCACTCCATCAGAAGCGAGTCATTGTGGTTTAACCCCAGCCGGCAACTAAGAAGCACACAGCCACTCTCTCATTCCCTGCAGTGGGATCAGAAGAGTAAAAATGAGAAAACTCATGGGTGGAGGTAAAAACAGTTTAACAGGTAAAGCAAAAGCCGAGCACACAAGCAAAGCAAAACAAGGAATTCATTCACCACTCCTCGTGGGCAGACAGGGGTTCAGCCATCTCCAGGGAAGCAGGGCTGCATCACGCCTAATGGTTTCTTGGGAAGACAAACACCATCACTCCGAACATCCCCCCTTCCTTCTTCTTCTTCCTCCAGCTTTATATGCTGAGCATGATGCTGTGTGCTATGGAATATCCCTTTGGTCAGTTGGGGTCAGCTGTCCCAGCTCTTTCCCCTTCCAACTTCTTGTGCATCCCCAGCCTACTTCCTGATAGGGTGGTGTGAGGAGCAGAAAAGTCCTTGAATCTGTGTAAGCACTGCTCAGCAATAATGAAAATATCCCTGTATTATCAACACTGTTTCCAGGACAAATCCAAAACATAGCCCAATACTAGCTACTATGAAGAAAATTATCTGTACCCCAGCGAAAATCAGCACACAAGTGAAACCAACTCAAGTGTGCTGAAGGGAAATGTTCTGAGTTGTTGCGTCAAGGTGTCATGAGACAGATAGATAGATTATCCTAACAATCACAGAAAGGGTTTCTCTCTGAATGGCAAACCTCTCTTTTCTTCCTAAATATATGTCCAAAGGCAAGGACTGTTCATGTTAAGGCTCTGGAGCAATCCTGTTGATAAAACAGGAGACTTTTTACCTTTCTGCCTGCTTGAGTCACATAAGAAGACTTCTATTATTCTCGTAAGTACTAAGAGCCCTCAAGCATACAGGATAGAAAGAATGAGCTGTGAATGAATCAATACTGTGTTGTTAATAAGAAATAGATATGAAATGTAAAATCAAGACCCAGAGTCTCCTATGTAATAACTGCACATCTTGGGACTGTCCATTAATACTTACAGATATTGTTAAGTTCATTATATATTGCAGTTCTAGCTGTGAGATTTAGATGAGGCTTGGTTCAAATCCATATTTTTCCCCTAGTTTCTCAGTTTTGGGGGTTGTTAGTCAAACTCATGACTGTATAGAAATAAATAATTAAAAAAAAAACCTTGAAATGTACAGACTTAAGAAAATGTAAGTAATTACACAAAATTGGTTATTTAGACTGCATAGTTTTATTTCATTTTTGTCCAGCCATATTAAAAAATAAATTACTTTATATGGATTATTCATGGGAAGATATATAGAACTATGTTAGGTTCTTGAAGGGCTAACAGATTTATATCCATAAAGAGATCTGTGGTAAATGATAAATAATAATGAATTCTGTAAATCAAGGTCAGTTTTTTCTAACCTTTTCTCTAGGAACTGTTGCTTTAGTTTCATCTCATTTCGGATAGTCTTCCCTCTTAGCATTATAAAACTTTTCATTGTGTTTTGTTTTTGTGAAATCTTTGCCAATTAAAGTGAGATTATATAACGGCTTTCAAAAAAATCCAAAACTGTACACCCTGTTAAAAAACAGGTTAAGAAAATTTATACGAACTAGAATAGCATACAATTAAATGAAATCTCTTTTTTGCGTGTGTTATTACTAATATATCTAGCATGGAGAAGCACTAGAAATTTTTGTAGTCTTATTCTACCTGTGGAACATCACTGGTTTACATATATGTAACAAACTGGACTGTAGGTTAAGTTTGTGCAGAATTGATTGCATGCTTTGAAAGCTGTTGACAGAATAAAGCACTAAATTCGATTCTCTGATGTGCAGGTGGTTTCATTTATTTATTTGTTTGGTTTGCAAGCATTTGTATGTCTACTGGGATTTCATGAAAAATATAATGTATCAAAACATTTCATAAAATTTAGCATGAAATGTCATCTTACAGGTGCACTATTTGGCATTTGCTTTTCATCATTCTCCTATTTCAAAATGTTCGTATGCCATCTGACTTAGGTGAACAACCAAACAGCCAAAATTGCAAAAAAGAAAATAGAACAGTCAGAATAAATAATTTACTAATAAACCATAGTAGAAAGCTATTAATGTAACCCTTCAGATAATGTTAAAAACCTACAATTTCAAAAAAGAAGAAGTCAGGATCTCTTTGGAAATGATTCATTATGCAGAAAACAAGCAAAGCCACAAATATTACTTGTAATTAATTATTCTATCAGCTATAAAAGTAATAATAAATAGGTTAGGTTGAGGAATAATGGTTACAAACCTGTAATGTTTAAAGAGAGAAGCTTTGGTAAGCTCAACATTCAAAGTGGGAGGTAACTGGAGAGGGAGACACCAGAAATAGTGTTTATTGTTAATCTTAAATTCAGCTTCCTTGAAGACAATTGTATTTTGCAGTGGTTTCTAAGGAACAGACTTTCTGCTGTCTTGTAATGAAGAAATATATATCTTTTTTTAAATGCCTTTGAAAAAATTCTTGACTGTAATGTGTATACATGCAGCCTGGTGATAAGCAATGTTCATGAGTTAACTCCCATCCCTTTTCTTTGATTTAGTGTAGCTTTGCTTCAGAAAGTTTTGGTATGGACAAAAAATTCCACAAAGGCCCCCAGTGACTTAAGAAAAAGGCTAAAAGTTTTTGTCTTGTCATTTGCCTTCCGCTCCTTCTTGGATCCCTATAAAATCACCTCAGAAAGAAAATTCACATGAAATTGGTACATTTTTGTGAAATAATTTAACTTCTTCATGAAAACATGCATGACTCCTGCAAACAAAGTTGCAGTTAATTAGAAAGTTTTGGAGTCCTGAAAGCTGCTGATTGTCAGGTAGGCTGACTTCTCCATAAGCCCTCAGAAGAGATTCAGTAAAATGTCTTTGTTAGGAGTACTGCATGGGAATCAGGATAACGATGAGAATGAAAAGTTTGGAATGAATGGTGTTATTCACCAACCCATGGGATTCAAGGCCTCACCATAAATTTTCTCTTGTTTTCTGGGGACTCTGGGACCAGCCCAGCTTCCGAATAAAGGACAGATGACAGCTGCTAATGGGGCTGAGTTCTAATGATGCTTTTAATTGCCATGTCTTTTTTAAAAGATTAATCTCTAAATTGAGTGCTTGCCGCTTTGGGTTTTATAACTTTGGCATTCCTTCTTCCCCAGCTGTTTACTTTTGTTGCTAAGATTTTGATATTCAGTATAATGAAACTGTATTAGTACATTCTTTAATCTTTGACTCTGTCTATAATCTCAGGCATTATGCATGCACTTGTGTAACAGACTCTTAGAAAGAATATGCTCTGCCTTAATGCAATAACCAACACAGCATCCTGTATAAACTAGCACCCTATGAAGAATATTCTTGCTTTTTACCTTGCCCGTGAATATGTATCACTTGTGCTGGAGCAAGAATTATGGATATAATTTACAACTGTAATTTCTTTAAACTTTTTAAAAATAAGCACATGCTTATGCACTGAGTGGATAGCTGTTTTGTGAACTATTTGTTCCCATCAGTTCACATGGGTTGTGACATCCAGCCATTGTATATTGCAGAGTCTATTTGCATCATTCCTTAACTGGGCATAGTTAAAGGTTTTCACTGTCCTGTTGGAGGAAAGCTTGTTGTTCACATGAACGGGTAACCATATATATGTTTTCAGACTCTTGGCATAACTGCTTAAGGTTTGTAGGGCGATTCTTCCAGGGCCTGCTGCATTTGAAGCCATATTATATTATGAAAGAAAAAAAAAAAAACAAACAACATTACAAGTTAGGTCAAATTCTTTTAAGAGTAACACAATTTAAAAAAATAAAAAAAAGTTTACTGAGTTCAAGTTACACTCAGGTCTGGTGTTCATTGCCACTGACAAGTTTCCAATCCCAATGTTTCCAGAAGAATGTAGAAGAAAACTTTATACAGACAGTTGCATTTGAAGGAACATGGTTATTATTAGTACATTATCAACTTCATCACTATTATTATTATTACAGTTACTGTTGTTACTCTTACAATTAGCATTGCCTAACCTTATTAAGTGAATATTGGATATTGGAAAACAAAGAGAATTTTAAGTGTTTCCTTTTCTATACTTTCACATACGGTGTCTGCATCTTGTTCCTTGGAGTGGTATGCCCTCCATTTCATCTTGAAGAGGCCTGGATTTGTAATATTCTGATTTTCTTTTAGAAAATAAATGACAACCAAGACATAACACTAAAAATATCCCCTCACAGTGCAATAAAAGGATAGATAAGCTGTTTGTGAAGTAAAATACAACTGCAACAAATTAGCCATGTGTCACTGCATAAAAAGATTGACGCATAAAACTTTATGACCATTGCCTGTTACATCAGCAGAGGAGCTTACCCAGGGCACAGAAGTCATGAGAGACTGTCACTATGTTTGTTTTTATTTAAAAATATATCACAAAAAAATTAGAAAAAGCACACTAACTACTCTGATTTCACTTTATAAATAAAATTCGCTTTATTAAGTAAACATTTTGAAAAGAACAAGACTTTTTGCTATGCCCAAAGACTACCAGTAGTGAAGTCTTTAGACCATAACTCCTCTGTAACATGAACAGTTTACACACCAATAAGATTTTAAACCAGTTTTCTGTCTCAGTTCAGAGAGGCCCATTTTCACTGTATTGAGGCTTACTGCAGGATGCCATGAGCACTGTCTTTATTTTATAACTTTAATAATACAACATAAGGATCTTCCACTGGTTAACCCAGAAATAATTGTATTAATTGTTGTGAGAATTCCCAAGAGGTGATGTGCCTAATCAAGGTGTGATTTGGTGTCTTGAATCTGACAAAAAATACAGAGCAGTCAAAGCTAGAATAGATTTCTGGAGCACATGCTGACATCCTCTCTAGTTGCCACTTCTCCTTCTTGCAAATGAGAAATTCACGACCATAAAATGAAGAAGTGTCTGTTATTTCAGTTGCAATGAGATCTATGAGCTGCTTCTTCTCATGTTGAGGAAGTATTAACTCTGATGTTCAGTAAAGATAGCTATCATAATGACATTTAAATTATTTATTTTCTCTTCAGAGTAAATGACCTTTCTTTTTCCTAATATGTTTCAATAAATATTTAAAATACATCAAGGATCCACTTTATTAGCATTGCCATGCATTATCTCAGTGGTATCGTACTTAATTCTTTTTCTCTAGACTATACTTAGGACGAAATAAGAATGATTACATTCACAAAGTGATGACGGCAGTCAAATTGACTTATGCAGGTCTTTTTTGTCCCTTATACCACCAGTCATTGATTCAGTGGTGATTTTGAAGCCAGTTGAACCAAACAAATGGATAATTTTGAAAAAATACTTGTGTTTAATTGTAATCTTAATGATTTTTTGTAAATATGTATGTATGGATATCTGCAGACATACTGAATGTCAGGGCAAGTTTCTGAGGAGTACCAGTTCTAGGGAAAACTTTCTGTTCTTTTTCTTCACGATCATTCAAGCTCAGTGATTGGAGCTTTCTAATTATAAATTCATGAGAAACTTGTCAACATAGGTGTCAAAATGTTGAGAAAAGAGTGATAAGGGCAGAGTATTCAATTTTCCTGTTCAAGTCTTCACATATACTAAATTCTAAAGTGAAAAAAGGGTACCTTGAAATATTATATCATATAATTATATCTCTGTCCTTATCAAACTTAACAAATTAATTAGTGTCCTGACTATTAAAGAAATCAACTATTTTATCAAATTTCTGTTTTATCAAGTTTTGACATAAAAAAGGAGACAATGTTAACTGGCGGAATAAATAGTAATCTTTTCCCCTTCGACTTCTCCAGGATAAATTTGTGAGGTCTCATATCTGAAGTTGTTTAAAGAAAGAAAATTTTCTTGCCCAGCCCTTGTGTTATCAGCTCAGACCTTCAGTGAATGCATTTTTTCAGAAAATATAAGAACTGGAAATCTTAATTTCCAGATTCTTACATGACATTTATGGTGAACAGACACTGCAATTGAACATTAACATTCCCTGATCTTTATGTATCAAATAACATGTAAAATTCAGAGTCTTTTAAGTGCACAGGAGCATTTTCTGTTGATTCAATTGACAGAATATTTTTGGTGCAAAAGGCTTTTTTTGTCTAAGGGAAAACCTTTAGAAGAAATTTGCTGCCACACATTCCTTGTTCTTCAGACAAATCTGAGTAGAAGAGGCATAATGTGGTGGAAAAGGGACAAGTAACCATGGATAATAGAATTTATTATTCATATATCAAATTAAAAATGTTCAACTGTGTTGTGTTAGTCACATCACACCTTGTTCTATGTGCAAAAGTAAAAGTACAGTAAAAGTACCTGTGCAAAGTAAAATCTAGCTTGTGCTGAGATATTCTTAGTCATCTCCTCAATTATTTTCATTGCTGTTAGGCAAAAAGGTGGTCTTATTAATCTCCTTTTGTGGTTTCTGAATCACCCTTGTGTACATCAAAATGTAGCTGACGTTTTGCCATTACTTCTTTGCTCTCCCAAAACTTGTTTTCAGAGTAGAAGATAGAATGAAAGCTATCTAATTTAAAAGCCTATTTTTTCCCTAAATTTTAGGGGTCTAGAGAAGTAGTCACCCTAGATTAAGTGTCAAGGTTCCCTGTCTAGTTAGCAAATGGAGGCAAGGGATGTTCAAGTGCTCCAGTGGAAACCTACTTCTATGGAAATAATGGTTACTGTCAAGGGAAACTGAGTGGTGTCTCAGTTCAGCATTTGAAGTGGGCAGATTGTTAGTCAAGAGACTAGCATTCCTCATATCTGCATTCTGCTAAAATGATTGATGCTATGCTTGTACTTGGAATGAAAACCTCACACAGGGTTTTTAAAGAATTACAAAACTATTCCATGCCGTGGACAGAACCATCAATTGACCGATAAACGAACAAAGACTAGAAAGCAAAGTTTGCGAACACACAAAAAATGAACTTAATATTCATCAAAGTGAATGCTGCTATCTTGCTTGTCAAAAAATGTCCTTTCTGCTCCTGTTAGATTGACTGCTTCCTTTTGTTCCTAATCAGATTGTGAAATATGAACCCATATCTTGTGCATTGGCTAACGATTAACCACCTGTCTATATCCATGCTTCCCACCTAAAATGCCCAATTGATTTGTATGTAAGGCGACAAGATGATCAATTCATAGGACAGCCCAGAGGGCAGCTTTCTTGAATGCTTAGAGCAGTTTTAAATAAGACACAAAAATAACAGTTCTGTTTCCACCAGTTCACTAGGCAGAACCACACACAAGGTGTAGGCACTGATGAAGAAATGATTGGAGAAGGAGTGGAATGTGCCAGTCTGGAGTATTACCTGAAAAGTCATAAGGTGCCTCAAGGAATGGATACGGCAACAAAAGTTTCACATGTTGGTTAAATATATAAGGGATTGTCTTTCGTGTTTACGTATTTGATGATATATATTTTATGTTCATTTAAAAGCTTGTATATATAAATGCTGTTTGAAATGCCAGTACAAGAGGTAATAAATTGTGGTTTACTACTACAGGGGGAACAATTATTATGCCCACATATATCTGATTAAGTGGACTTTGTTTCTTACAGCTGGATTTTTGCCTGAACTTTTCATTGCTTCACAGAGACTGAAATGTCCAAAAACTTACTGAAGAGGTATATGCCACATAGTTTTATTACAGACGCACAGATTTTTTTACTGCAATCTGAACTGATTCCTACCAGCAGTGTGAGTATAGGACTTTTTCTGAACTGCTCAGTGATATCAGATGATTTATAGACATCAGGAGAAAAAAGTGACCACAGTTTAAACTTTTCTGTTCTGCTTCCACATACACACATTTTGTCTGGTGCTGCTTATTCTTTTTATGTGACTTCTAAGATGAACTCTGAAAAGTTTAATGACTATAATGTCCAAGCTTGGTTATGATTTTGACTGTTGCCTTGTATTGGTAAATACCTGAATGTTACATGAACAGACATATATGATGGGATTGCCTGCAGTAGAAGGGGACTGGATTCAATGATTCTTCCCTTCTTATATTCCTTCAATACTTATTCCATTCAATCACACCATTGCTAAAGATTAAAACAACCTGGGAAGAAGATACCAATCTCAGATCTCTCTGTTCCTATTAAGTGATCTAATCAGTAGACTTGAGAAACATGGTCTCCTATTTCTTTGATCTACTACTTTTTCTGTTATTCTAATAGTACCCTTTTCCCCTCAGTCTGTAAACTAGGGCTGGAGGCACTTCTGAAAGGTGTGACAAGAGGATTTGAAAGTCTCAGGCAATGGACAAAACATGGACTGAACACAGCTAGAGAGTGAAGTGTGAAATGATCATGAGGAATTACAGTTGTTGTAATTGTGGTGAAGGGACGATGAGTGGATTGTATATAAATTGTCCACTTTCATTTGGTGTGTTTGGTGTTGTGATGATGTTTTGATTTTGGTGTGGGGAATTTTGTTTTGTTGATGTGAGTGAAGTTTGTGAAGATTCTGTGACGAATGCGGATTTTAATGATAATTCTTAAATATGTGGTTCAGAGAGGCAAGAGGTGAAATGTATTGGGTTTGTGTGGCAAGGTTTTGGTAGCGGGGAGGTACTTTCTCCAAGAAGCTGCTAGAAGCTTCCTTTGTGTTCAATACAAGCCAATGTCAGCTGGGTCCAACATGGCTGGCCAAGGCCGAGCTCATCAGCCACGGTGGCAGCACTTCTGGGTGAACAGATTTAAGAAGGGGGAAGAAAAATGGCATGCAGCATTTGCAGCCGGAGAGAGGAG
>NW_010522320.1:0-5734 GCF_000687285.1 Phaethon lepturus
CGAGGTCGCAGGCCCCCACAAGGCTCCGTAACGAGTCACCAGTTCTTAGGAAAAAGACAAGAAACCGAAGCCCCTTATCCAAAGTAAATTTATCGCTCACACCAGTGCAGTTCTCTGAACACCGTATGTACTACCGTAGTACTTATTACTGCGTTACATTACCCTTACTCCCACGCCGGCACTTCGAGTACTCCTAGTCACCGTATTTGACGCACGGACACAAGGCAGGCAGGGAGCAGGGGCCAGCTTTAGGCACTTAAAACCAGGAATAATGCTTCACGGGATATTTAGAGGCACTTAAATGCTTGTTTCCTTTGCTTTCATCTGGGTGTTTTTAAATCCAACCCTGAGTGTTTTGACTGAGGCGACACAAGAAGGGTTTGGCAAAAAGGCAACTTGAACTCCAATGTCTAATTCCGGTCGGGTGCTGCTCCACTCATCTGCTTCTCCTTTAATCCTGCTCAGAAAAGATTGCAAATTTAAGTTCCCTCTGGGCTGCTGTGAACCACACCCTCCCCAGATCGCTTGACACAGCATTTCAGCCATCAATGCTTTGTCCTGTTTCTCAACAGTGAGTAAATGGCGCTTGGGTCTCATATTTGTTTAGTTTGGTTTTCAGTAACCACTTCCAGCTATAGAGATGAAAGATTTCAGTGTCAACACAGAGATAATTTTCTGCTAATTCCTTCATGCAGAAAAACATCCGTTATCAGAGCTGTGCATTTTTGGTTCAGAGTTGGAATGTGGCCTGTGCCTTTGTTGAAAAAAATGAGTTTTAGATATGGATGTCTTTTTGGTCGAACAAAATGTTTCCACCCCATGAAGTGAATGTAATGGGTTGTGAAGAGGGATGTTCCTGTTGAGTTTATAGAGGGGCCAGTAGCGCCGATATAGTTGCTAAAGAAAATTAATGTAGCTTTTTTGCTGATGGAGGGTTGCTGTTGAGGGCAAATGATACTATATATTTGTATGAGCCTGAAATGAAAGGGTTGCACTTTGTTAACCCAACCTCAAGAATAGGGTAAAAAAACCCAAAACACAAAAAGAACAGGGGAGAGCCACCCCCCCCGCCCAACCCCTTTGGTTTTCCTTTTACCGTTGTCTTTAGGCTCTGGTTTTGCATTATCCATCCAGGAACCTTGGTGAGGAATTAGCACGTTCCCTGGATGGAGAGGTAATTTTGGGGATTACAAAAACTTGTTATTTAGGAATAAAATATTTATTCAGATAAATGTTATCTATCCACTGTAATTACAATTTAGTTTAGTTCACAGTAAAACGTCCATACGAAATATCACAGAACAGAAAGCAGACAGACCCAGTGTTCAGCTCCTGGGCCCCCAGCGTTACACAGGGACCTGCTCAAGCGGGTCCCGAGGAGGCCCACGAGGACGATGAGGGGGCTGGAGCACCTCCCGTCCGAGGACAGGCTGAGAGAGCTGGGGTTGTTCAGCCTGGAGGAGAGCAGGCTCTGGGGAGACCTTATTGCAGCTTCCAGTACTTAAAGGGGGCCTACAGGAAAGATGGGGGGGGGACTCTTGATCAGGGAGTGTAGTGGTAGGACAAGGGGTAGTGGTTTTAAACTAAAAGAGGGTAGATTCAGGCTAGATATAAGGAAGAAATTTTTACAGTGAGGGTGGTGAGACACTGGAACAGGTTGCCCAGAGATGCCCCCTCTCTGGAAGTGTTCAAGGCCAGGTTGGATGGGACTTTGAGCAACTGATCTAGTGGAAGATGTCTCTGCTCATGGCAGTGGGGGTAGAACTAGATGATCTTTAAGGTCCCTTCCAACTCAAACCATTCTAGGATTCTATGATTCTAATATTAAATTGTATCACTTGGCCCTTTGTCATTTCAGGCCTCTGTAATGACCAAGGCCAGCAAATCTAATAACAGGGTTAAATAATGTGAGGTAAATGGGGTATCTGGCCTTTTTTGTGTCCATATATTGAACAAAGCGGGTGAAAGTTTTTAAAGCTTTGGTTTGATACAAGATTGAATGTATATTCTTAAGCATGAGACCTTAACTTTTCAGTACTTGATTTCTAAACTCACTAATGGCTTCTGTGGGTCTTTATGCTAAGTTAAACCAAAAGGCAGCAAACTGGAAAAAGGATTAGGACTGTGTCAAATTCTGCAGTTTCTGGCCATATGTTTGTTCGTCAGGTCTGTAACCTACCGTGAAGATTTTTCCCATTTGGCTCACGAAGCCTGATAGCAAAGGGGTTTGTCATCCTCTGCGTGGGCCGGTCCTAGACGGGATCTTTTGCCAAGGGTTTGATATCCCTCAGCGGTTTGCTCACCGCAGAGAGATGATGAGAGCGCGGGGACATTTGCTGTCCCAGGCTCCTGAGTGGAGCATGATCGGGGACTCGTGAATCTTCTCCCTTCTGCCACTGCCATCAGCTTGCCTTGTGCTGTTTCCAAAACACTCTTGTCTTGGCCAAATCTCGTCCTCAGCCCTGGCACCTCATCCTGTTCCCCGCTTAGGGACACCTACTTAGTCTAACAACTCCGAAGGAGCTGTGTTTATTCAAAGGAGGGTTTTTTGACCACATACTGTGGATTTTCATGGATCTTGCATACCTTTCACAAAGTCCGTCTCTGTCAGGCTTCAGCCTTTACTCCAAAACACTTCCAAAAGCAAGGTGCTGTGCTTTCTTTTCGACATTGAAAACCAATATATTTTATCCTATCCCTCTTTTTTCCACTTTTATAAAAAGCTTAAACAGTTTGTCTGAAATTTTCCCCAAAGATGTGAGCTCAAGAACACCAAACATGAAGAATGTCAATATAAACGCTTGAAGTTTGTCAAAGTTACAAGCACAGTGAAAACATCCTTTTACAGTAGCCATAAGGTTAATAACGAGTGATACCACTGTCCCCTCTTCCCCATGACGCTTACAGCACGTGCAAATGTCTCAAGCAAGCAGTATAGCGGTAGATATGAGGAATGTACGTTGTCTGACAATTTGTTTAACAAACCATTGCTAATTCAGTAAGCCCTGCTTTATCTGGAACTACAGCATTATGTACTCTGTAGCCTGTTGGAGAGAGGTTGAGTCTTGACGTCAGAAATACGTGAGCAGTGGACGTTTGGCAAGGTTATTGGCAGTGATGTCCCTAGCAGACAGATCTTGTATGCTGATGAAGTGCTGGGGAAAGCGTTTGTTAGTTCCTTTCTTTACAGTTTTTATCAAAAAGCATGTGCAGTCAGGTCTTTTTAGGGTCTAAGGATTGGTGGAGATGCCTCTGGTAGAGCAAAGTGCAGTCTGGGAGAAAGGAAAGTTTGGAGAATCAGTCATTCATTTGTATTTCTGTTCAGAAAAAGTCATTTAGAGTTAAGAAGGAAATTTCTCATTTTGTTAAATTCTGTAGATCAGATCATAATATAAGCATTAAATTTTTAATGAGCTCTTTAGTTAGTTATGGTCCTATGAGTAGTCTCAGATCATTACATTCTGCCAGGAATTCACTATTTCATTCATTAAAAGTGTTGATTGTATCTTCTGCTCCTTCAAAGGCTGATTTTGCCAAATAAAGGCTTAAAAGTAGAATATTGAAAATTGCTATGTAAACGTATTTCCTTAAAAATTATTTGAAACATAAGTTAAAATTTTAAGTTGACTAATATAGTTAGTTTGCCAAAATTGTGTCAATAGTAGCGATTTCAGCATGGAGCACAATATATTTAAAAATATTCAAATTTAAACTAATATATCATTAATTACATCATTTTGTTGTGCTAGATGAATGAATAATTATTTAAAATTGCCTTCAGAAGCACAATTTTATAATGAGTCTAAAGGCACTGTATTTCCACTGGGGTTTTGTGTGAAATATTGGTTAGCTTAGTTCTGAACTGAGAGTAAAGCAAAATAATTATTCATCTGTCTACCATGCATATTTTAAATACAATTTGCATTACTTCAAGATTAATGGAAGAATTCCAACAGAAATGCTATATCTTTTCCTTTTTAATTTATTTTATAGCTAAGTTGCTGTTTTTTTACAATTCTTAATCTTGATCCAGAGACCTGAAAAAAAGCAAATGCACTAGATATTCCTGCCCTCGAGCTCTGGACGCAGCACCACATGCAATGTGGGAAGCAAAACTTTCTGTTTTCTGTCACTTTGCAACAATTTTCACAATTGTTTCACAATTCATAAATTTGCAACAATTTTCAATTTTCTGCTGCTTTGCAACAAATGCGGCATCGAACTCCCAGGTGCAAGAAAACAAACTGAAAAATGAAATTTTCTCTGGAAATGTGACTGTATTTTCACTTTAGGGAAAGGGGGTATGCTCGGCGCGGAGGGCTGGCCTCGGGGCCCTCCGGCAGTGCACCTGGGTCCCTCCAGCACGTGCTCTGCGCTGCGGCTGGGACTCTTCGGCCAGGTTACTGCTCTGCCCGTGGGATGCCCCACGGCACGGGATCGCAGCCGCCTCCACGCCGGCCAGGCGCTGATGCCGCTGGAGAGGTGCTGCTCAGAAAGCCTTGGCCGTGGCGAGAGTCAAGCGTGAGGGGGAAAAAAAAAAAAAAAAAGTCAAGTGTTTAATCATTCCAATCAGAACTTTGTATTTCAAATGTAACTTTTTAGGTCAAAACATTCTGGGTGGGGTCATCTCTATGTAAGTCAATTCTTCCCTGAATTAAATGCTACGAACTTGGTGCTTGTTAGTATTTCTGGGGGGAGCAAACCTTCTTTATCCACAGTTACAAACTTTTAGCAGCTACTCTACTAAGTAACTCAGGAAAATACTCTGTTTTGGTTTCTTACAGGGTTGACTTTTTTTCTGAGGGTGGGCAGTTTGTTTTGGGCAGGTTACAGGAAAGAGAAGTTCTCATGTCAAAAGTTAACTACGGCAAAGGGCAGGTTTTTCTCCCTTTTCTTTTGAGGAATGAGGCAGATGTTCGTATTAGCTTGAACTGCGTGCGCCATTTGTCCTGTGTAAATTTGAGCATCTGCCTTTCTATAATTGCCTGTCGTGCTGTGTTGTTTTTATTGGAGATGTGCTTCGTTATAGCCAGGGCTTCAGTAACAGCTCCAGAGTTCACACTGCCTTGAGCAGGGCTTTTCTGTCAGTCCCAGGGTGCGTGATTTCATCAGACAAGGCAGAATAACGCTATGAGCAGCTCAGTCCCATGATTCTTCTTGGGGAAAAACCCAAACCACTTACAGGAGTAGAAAGTGCCGGTGTGGGCAAAACTTGGAGAAACTCCCCTGGAAGACTGGGTGGGAGGCTCAGCATCTCACTGAAATGCTGACACCTTAAAGTCAGTGGATGTGGAAAGGCATTTTAGGTACAGGTATCACCACCGGGTTCTGGCAGGGGGGATGAGAGTGAGAATAGAGGATGAAGAGCAGCAAGGTCGGATATTAGAGAACAAGGCTGGATGATGCTCACTTACGGATTTTGGGTATTGTCTGTTACCATGTGTGTTCATAGTGACAGTACCATCACTGCCTCTCTGTATCATACCTACCTATACATTAATGTTTTTCTTTTTTTTGTTATTAAAATAAATTTCATGGGGCTTTTTTCCCCAATCTTTTATTTTTCTTTCAGAAGCCTTTTTTCTGAATGGCAACTCTGATACTACAGGAGGAATAGAAACTAAAGATCTCTGCCCATCTGAGTTTAATCCAGCCTCTTAGAAATTGATTAATCGTGTTGCTGCAGTCTCATACAAAAAATTACTATCTTTGTAGTATGTAATATTATATAATG
>NW_010522321.1:0-1038 GCF_000687285.1 Phaethon lepturus
GTGCAAGAAACCGATGGGAAAATACTAACAAATAACCAAAACGGATGTGTCCCTTTCCTTCCCTTCCCTTTCCCCTTCTCTTTCCCCTTCCCTTTCCCCTTTCCTCTTTTTTCTTTTTTTCCTTTTCTTTTCTTTTCTTTTCTTTTCTTTTCTTTTCTTTTCTTTTCTTTTCTTTTCTTTTCTTTTCTTTTCTTTTCTTTTCTTTTCTTTTCTTTTCTTTTCTTTTCTTTTCTTTTCTTTTCTTTTCTTTTCTTTTCTTTTCTTTTCTTTTCTTTTCTTTTCTTTTCGTTTGTTTCGTTTCGTTCTTTTCTTTTCTTTTCTTTTCTTTTCTTCTCTTTTCATTGTTATTCTTGGGAATAGATTATTTCTCGCTTGCTTGCTTGCTTGCTTACTTGCTTGCTTTCTCTCTTTCAGCTAAGTGACAGAATCAGGTTTGAAATCGCTGCTCTGGAATGTTACACAGTGACTTTAGAGAAGATCGTTAAAGGAAGGATGGATGGACGCATTTATTCATGTCTCTTGTACCCAGTAGCTGCAGTTATAGGAGCACAAAAAAGACAAGAAGTCGGGGAAGTGCCTATTCTTTCCGAAGGAGGTGTTTGAAAGCTCTGGTCTGTGCCACGCGAATTTTGCAAACAGCCGTTTTGAGCTGGCATCTTATATCCAGAGGCACTTGGGAAAGCTTTGCAAAAAGGAGCACAAAGGAAAACCAGCCTCACCTCCATGCAGTGCACCGGGAAGTGAATCCATCCTGTTTGCTTACTATCAGCAGTGAGGTCTCACCTTCTTAGTTCTTTTTTTTTCTTTTTCTTTTTCTTTTTCTTTTTCTTTTTCTTTTTCTTTTTCTTTTTCTTTTTCTTTTTCTTTTTCTTTTTCTTTTTCTTTTTCTTTTTCTCTTTTTCTTTTTCTTTTTCTTTTTTCTTTTTTCTTTTTCTTGGGGGTGGGGGTTTAAGCTCTGCTAGTAACTGCAGGCGCCCTTTGCCCCCTCTGATAAATCGGACTTAATTCTGCAAGGAAGTGCCAAGGTACCATGCTGTC
>NW_010522321.1:1168-2008 GCF_000687285.1 Phaethon lepturus
TGGCAGCCCCCCGCCGGGAGCTTCACAGCCAAGGGGACGCTGTACCACGTCACGTCACACGATGTCACATGTCCCATCCTACCAGGTCATCAAACCAGAGCATTTCCATAAAATTCATATGTGCATTTATGCATACATGTTGATATGTGTTTACATATACATACAGTATAATATATTTAGATATGTTTATATATTTAATAGGTAAAATACAGATTTAGATATTCCCCAGTTTGTATTTCTTGCAAAAATTCAAACGCCTGAAGCCAATGAAGGGAAACTGCGGAGCTAATTCGCCCTTTAACATCATATATATTTGACTGCATTAATTTAACATATATTAATTGTACACGTGCATGTATTTATACGCACAGACGTATAACACACACACTCGCATGCACACACGTTCTGCCGTGTCCAATCCGGGCTGGGGCTGCCCGGCCAGGCTTGATGACCACTCCCGCCTCCACCCCCCGCCACCACGCGGAGCCCACGCGGCCCCGCCGCGCACACGCGTGAGCACCTGGGGCAGGGGAACCGGGGAGCGAGGGGGTGTTTGCTCCCACTACCGCTGCGCTCTGACCTGCGGGGGGGAGGGGGCGATATTGAGGTTAAACCCGAACGTCCCCTCGGGCAGAACCGTTCCCACCCTGCCTGTGCCACGGTGGTGCAGGCGGCACCCAACCCAAAAACACCTACACCTCCCTTCCAAACCCCACACCAAAACCCCCACGCCACCTAAAACCACCTTTGTGCAAGCCACGGCTTTGGTATTTTTGAAATATGGGGAAGGGGAAGAGGAAGGGGAAGGGTGGAAGGGCAGGAGAGGGGAGGGGAGGGGAG
>NW_010522321.1:2047-2994 GCF_000687285.1 Phaethon lepturus
AGAAGGCAGAGCACTTGTGGCTGTGGGTCGCAAGGTCACAGCTGCTGTCCAGGCCCTGCCATGGGCGCCCAGCTGCGGTGCCTGCTGATGCTTGTTTCCCCCTCTCCTCGCACTCGCCCGGCATCTCGTGAGAGCATCATTTCCCCAAAGATCTCCCCAGCTCTCAACGCAAGCACCTATATTTTACTGGAACAAATTATATCATCGGGCTGAAATGAGCTGGGTGTCGGGCTGCATACGGTTTACACCCAGCCCCAGGGCTCCAGCCTGCAGCAGGCTGGGAGAGAATCCTCTCCGTAGTTACACCTGAGCAGTGAGGACACCTGCCTGGTGTGTGTAGGTCCCTCACTCCCCATCGCAGGTCCCTCACTCCCCACCGCAGGTCCCTCACTTGGGACAGAGGGTTTAGGGTCCTGATGAGGCCTGGGGAGGGTAAGGGAGGAGGTGGCCCTCTCCGTAGGGACATCTGCCCTCCGGGTGGGGCCAGAGCCCCGAGCGTGAGGCAGCCGGATCTTCACCACCCATGGAGACTGGGTGAGCATGGGGAGGAGCCGGGGGCTGGAGAGCAGCGGGCAGTGGGGAGGGTCCTTGGGGTGCTCCTGTTGCCGGGAAGGCTGCTCGCCACCCGGTCTCGTCAGGCTCGGAGCCCTGGGGCTGCAAGAGAGGGTTTGAACCAGGTCCTTGTCGCACTTGCCGCGATTTCTTCCCAGCGAGTGAGTGGGGAGGGGAGAGGACCCCTTTCTCCATCTGATCTGATGCCCCGGCTGGAGAAAAGCAACATGAGGGCTTGCAAATTCCATGGAAAGCTATAGATGTCGGTAAGTCATGGACAAAACCGAATTATTCCCCTCTCCAGTCGTAAACGGAGATCCCCGTGTCACTTCGCCAGCACAGCCCGTGGGGCGTAGCCCGGGTGAGGCCGGGGCGGGGCAGCGCCAGGAACGGCA
>NW_010522322.1:0-2712 GCF_000687285.1 Phaethon lepturus
TTTTTTTTTAGACATCTAAAATTAGAACTTCATAAGTGATAATGAGATTCAAGATGTGTGACATCAGACAATATGATCCTGTCTGTTCATTCATGTATGACAGGTCACTGACTGACAGAAATTCACTAAGCTCAGTAATCAGTATTTGATAGGCATGTCTGACCAAGAAGGCATAAATTATTGGTGTGAAGATGTTAAGAAACCAACATTTACCACTTCTGTGGTTAGCTAGTTTCAAGCACTATGCATCTTCTAATTTAAAATATGCTTACTTTGTAATTGGAATACTTTGGTATGTTCTTCCAGATTACAACAACATTGAATTTTCGGAGCACAGAGGAAGTACAGGATGATCTTTCTCAAAGTCATCACTAGAAAAGAGAGAGTAGGATATTTGGATGGAGATGGGAAATTTTGAGAGCTGGGTCTGCATGGGTATAGCATAACTTTACAGCAGAACAGGGCATCAAAACTTGACCCTAAATTTTGGCACTGAAATCACGTGCAAGTACATAATCATGTTGTTTTCTGAAGGAGTTTAGAAATGTTCTTATGCAATGTTTGGAAGATACCACATTAGAAATCCTTTTCCTTTTAATGTAGATACACCTTTTTTTGTACGGACTAAGAAATGTTTTGCCTCTGGTTCTAACATAATATTGCATGCCTAATGTTTTAACCAGTGTTAAAAAAGTGGGCCAGATTCTCAGTTAGACCAAAGGCAACCTTACCAAAATCATTGGAACCGTATGATCTCCCATAGAGCTAACTGTTCTATTTGAAATTCTGGCTGAGAGTTTAACCTGGTGGGTTGTTTCTTTTTCTTCTTTTGAGAATTCTATTTTTATCAGATTATGTTTTCTGCCTATCTTGTCTTCTAACTGATGCAGAACCTCTGGAAAAAAAATGCAACACTGTGTATATGAAATTTTTTTTTGTTCAGATTGATTTTCCAGAGTGACTTACCGTCCTTTACATCTCATGATGATAACACTTATGTGGGAGGGGGGACAACTGATTTAATTTGGTTGAACGTATCTCTATGACATGGTATTATTTGAAAGGGAGGCACAAGTCCTCAACCAGTAAAAATAAGAAATGTAGCTAATGTGTGTTGGAGCCAGGCTTCGTTGAAAGTTCTGAGCAGAAAAGGTCTTTTGCTTTTATTGATGCTGTGGAAGTTAGACAGGAGAAGACTGAACTGTAACATGAATCAGCAGAGGAAATGAGCTTTACTAGAACGAATCAATATTTGAAAGTGTGCAACTGGCGTTACCATTTTTCCTAGCATGTACTTAGCATGTGCTCTGCTATTGTTAGAAAATTCTTACTAGTACTTAATATTTTAGAGATTTGGCAAATAACCTATTTGTAATCCATCAGAGATCTGAGATCACCCTTCACAAGAAATTTAAACCCTATTGTTTTACTTGATGAACTATCAAATATGAAGTATTATAAGGCAGTTTATGTATAGAACTAATTTTTATACCATATACATATATAATTTTGTTGATAAAGGAATTATGATCAGGAAAAAAATACTGTTGCTTATTTTCTATTGTATATGCTTCCTGTTCCAATTTTCTACCTCCTGCATACAAACATGGACATATTTGTTTATGTTAAATACATACCTGAAACAAGTTTCATTTGGGGCTGTGTGATTTTATTGACACATATTTTCGCTCTAATGTTGTGTTGGTCTTATAAAAAATTGTGTATCAAAATTGATAGTGAGCTAATACTTCCAAGACATTTAATTAGGTAATTAGTAATGTAGCTAGGGAAATATAAGGAGTTAAATGTTTCAAAATAATATTTATTTACAATAGCACTGGAAAGGTCCCTTGTTATATTGCCTTGTTGTTTATGCTAGCAAACAGTACACTGAAATTTTGCTGTGAAATAGCAAGCCAGATGATTAACCCGACTAACTTCCCCCCCCCCCCCCCCCCCCCCCCCCAAGCTGAATACATGTGCCTCCAGGAAATTTTTTTGCATGGTGCTAAAGGACTCTCTTAGTGCAGTGAGTCAAGCAACCTTTCAAAAATATCCTATCCCCATTTTTAAGAGTCTAAGCATGCAGCAATTTTGGAAAAGTATCTGCAAATGGTCTTCATGTAGAGCTTATCTTGTTTCCTGGAAGAAAAGTTCATGGAAGTTTTATAAGTCATCATTATACCTGATACAATAAAGAACAAAGTAAAATAAAAGTAAATATAAGTAAAATAATAGTAATAATGTTTTGGCCTCTGTTAAAACTGAAAGTTATTATTTTGTATTTACCTTTTGTTGTATGTGCCTGTGAATGTGTATATGCACCTGTATATCTCCGTTTATTTTACACTCAGTGTTTGAATTGAGGACTAGTTGCAGGCAGGATTCTTATAGGCCTTGGTCTACTCCCCTGTGCAGAACCCTAACCTGCCTGTGGCCCACATATTCAGGGCAATGATGATAAACGAAGTCTGCAGTTCTGCTTTTGTTCATTTCCCAGCTGGACTGTATACCCTGGAAGTCCTTGTGGTGCCATACTCCTGTATTCCCACCACACTACTTAGGATTTTCCAAAGGAACCAGGCACACATAGGAGGGTTAATCCATTACACTAACACTGGTAAGGCATTTACATTTCTGAAAACAGCTTTTAAAAGGAAATGTGCCTCACCAACCTGAAAATCCATGTGCTTGTTTCCACCAAGATGAATG
>NW_010522323.1:0-1561 GCF_000687285.1 Phaethon lepturus
TGTTCAGGTTGCTCAGGTGGTCTCGAACCTGGTTGTCTTTTACAGTGGGAGGGACTTTGCTCCAAGTTGTTCTGTGTTCCTTCAGTTTTGGCATCAATCAGTGCGTGACCATGTATAGCCAATGCTTTCTGTCACTGCACTCCGGGTTCTTGATTTATTGGAAACATGCCGCTGTAATTATTGCTTTGTCTAACCTAATAAAAGCTGTTCAGAGGCACAGACGGAACCAAACGTATTTACAACGTTTTGTTGAAGTATCTATGATGAAATCAACAGCATTTTGGATTAATTTTTATCACTGAATGAAACTGATTCATGTTTAATGCCTACAGCAGGTACCCAAAGTGGATTCATGCAGTAAATACATACAAGAGATACTATCCTGACATTGCAGGAAACAGGATTCTGTCCTTCAAGCACTTACTGCACAAATACCTTTTCAGGGTCTTCAGATTTATTCTCCTGAGGGATAAAAACTGCTTCAGGCTTCATGTTAATTTATTCTCTCCATAAAGATAGGCCCTCATCCAAATAACAGTTAAGCACATAGTTAGCATTAAGTACAAGAATGGTCTCTAAATTAAGCGTTTTGTTGCATTAAGACCTTAGCTGTCATGGATGTATGGATGGATATATGATAGATAGCTGTCATTTGTATTGCATAGAGCGGGATGTCAGTGATATCTGTATCCTGGTAATACTTGGTCCAAACATCTGGATCGTTATTTAAAGACTGTTAACAGTCTCCAGGTAGTAATATTGTTTATTCCATGCTTATTCATAATGCTAATGTGGCAATCAAACGCCCTGTGATTTACTTCTGCTCTGAGTGTAAAGTTTGTTTGTACCTTTGGGAAACTTCTATCTGCTGAATCAGTAAATCTAAGAGGTTCAGGAACTGCTGTTAACAAAAGATGATGATGTGACAGCAGAATGGTTATCATCAGCAAGAGGCTGATACTGCCACCCAAATCTTGAGGTGTCTGCAACTGACAAGGATCCCAGCAGTATCTAGACAAGACTCCACAAAAATGTAGTTTCCAGTGAACAGAATTCAACTCAATAATTTTTTATGTGTTTCAGCAAATGCAAAAATTATTTCTACCCTATAACCATGCAACAGATATCAGAAAAAGTCAGTGTGGTATAGTTCAATCCTGCCCTGTTGACTTGTTAAGAAGAGAGCCTCTGTTGATGGTGTTCTAGAATATACAGTTTATCCAACGGACCATTGCAATTTTGCGACTCGTGTTTACCACGTAGACTAGAAGTGCATTTCGAATTTGTGCATTACTGCAGGCTATTCTACAAAACATAGAGTCGTGCTGAAGTGTCATTTATAAAGGTACAGTATTGAAGAGTACTCTAATGATTGTTAGTACTGTGGACATCTTTCTTGTAATAAATATTTTAAGGTGATTTCTCTTTAATGGCCTAAAAGACATAGTTTTATGTTCTATGAAAGTAAGTGGCATATACCTGATTATAGGCTGTTCCTCTTGACACAGAGCTTATATCATTGAGTATACTAGTTTTACATGATGAAATGCTAATTCAGCAG